>NC_054468.1:0-300000 GCF_017639515.1 Carcharodon carcharias
GAACTGAACCCTGCACGCACGGAACTGAACCCGGTACAGAGGGAACTGAAACCTGTTTGCAGGGAACTGAACCCCCTATGCACGGAACTGAAACCCGTATGCAGGGAACTGAACCCTGTACGCAAGAAACAGAACCCGGTACATAGGGAAAAGAAACCTGTACGCAGGGAACTGAAGCTAGTACAAAGACAACTGAACCCGGTACGCAGGGAAGTGAAGCCGGTACGAAGGCAACTGAACACAGTACGCAGGGAATTGAGCCCGGTACGCAGGGAACTGAACCCAGTACGCAGGGAACTGAACCCGGTACGCAGTGAACTGAGCCCGGTACGCAGGGAACTGAACCCTGTACAGAAGGAAATAAACCCTGTATGCAGGGAACTGAACCCAGTACGTAGGGAATTGAAAACTGTACGCAGGGATCTGAGCCCGGTTTGCAGGGACTTGAACCCCGTACGCCGGGAACTGAACCATGTACGCAGGGAATTGAACCCGGTACGCAGTGAACTGAACCTGCTATGCAGGGACTTGATACCGGTACGCAGGGAACTGAGCCCGGTATGCAGGGAACTGAACACGTACGCAGGGACTTGAACCCAGTATGCAGTGAACTGAGCCCGGTACAGAGGGAACTGAACACGGTACGGAGAGAACTGAACCCGGTATGCAGGGAACTGAACCCGGTACAGAGGGAACTGAACTCTGTATGCAGGGAACTGAACCCGGTATGCAGGGAACTGAACCCAGTACACAGGGAACTGAACTCGGTACAGAGGGAACTGAATCCAGTACACAAGGAAATGAACCCGGTACGCAGGGAACTCAATCCAGTACGCAGGGAACTGAACGCAGTACAAAGGGAACTGAATCCGGTACGCAGGGAACTGAACCCGGTACAGAGGGAACTGAACCGAGTATGCAGCGAACTGTGACCGGAACACAGGGAACTGAAGCCATTACGCAGGGAACTGAACCCGGTACAGAGGGAACTGAAACCTATATGCAGGGAACCGAACCCCGTATGCAGGGAGCAGAACTCTGTACGCAGCGAACTGAATCCGGTAGGCAGGGAACTGAACCCTGTAAGCAGGGAACTGAACCATGTACGCAGGGAACTGAACCTGGTATGCAGGGACTTGAACCCCGTATGCAGGGAACTGAAACCTGTACGCAGGGAACTGAACACGGGACGCAGTGAACTGAACCTGGTATGCAGGAACTTGAATCCATTACGCAGGGAACTGAGCCCGGTAAGCAGGGACATGAACCCCGTACGCAGGGAACTGAACCCAGTACGCAGGCAACTGAACCCCGTACGCAGGGAACTGAATCCGGTACGCAGGCAACTGAACCCCGTATGCAGGTAACTGAAACCGGTAGGCAGGGAACTGAACCCCGTACGCAGGGCTCTGAACGGGGTACGCAGGCAACTGAACCCCGTTCGCAGGGAACTGAGCCCGGTAGGCAGGGAACTGAACCTGGTACGCTGGGAACTGAACCCCGAACGCTGGGAACTGAACCCAGAACGCAGTGAACTGAGCCCGGTACGCGGGGAACTGAACCCAGAACACAGGGAACTGAACCGTGTAAGCAGGGAACTGAAACCTGTAACAGGGAACTTAACCCTATATGCAGGGAACTGAACCACATACGCAGGGAACTGAAACCCGTACACAGGGAACTGAACCCTGCACGCAGGGAACTGAACCCGGTACAGAGGGAACTGAAACCTGTTTGCAGGGAACTGAACCCCCTATGCAGGGAACTGAACCCCGTACGCAGGGAAATGAACCCGGTACAGAGGGAACTGAACCCAGGACGCAGGGAACTGAACCCGGTACGCAGGGAACTGAACCCAGTACGCAGGGAACTGAACACGGTACAGAGGGAACTGAACCATGTAGGCAGGGAACTTAACCTGGTACACAGGGAACTGAACCCAGTACGCAGGGAACTGAACCCAGTACGCAGGGAACTGAACCCGGTACAGAGGGAACTGAACCATGTAGGCAGGGAACTTAACCTGGTACGCAGGGAACTGAACCCAGTACACAGGGAACTGAACCCGGTATGCAGGGAACTGAATCCTGTACGCAGGGAACTTAACCCTATATGCAGGGAACTGAACCACATTCGCAGGGAACTGAAACCCGTACACAGGGAACTGAAACCTGTTTGCAGGGAACTGAACCCCCTATGCAGGGAACTGAACCCCGTATGCAGGGAACTGAACCCTGTACGCAAGAAACAGAACCCGGTACGTAGGGAAATGAACCCTGTACGCAGGGAACTGAAGCTAGTACAAAGACAACTGAACCCGGTACGCAGGGAAGTGAACCCGGTACGAAGGAAACTGAACCCAGTACGCAGGGAGCTGAGCCCGGTACGCAGGGAACTGAACCCAGTACTAAGGGAACTGAACCCGGTACGCAGTGAACTGAGCCCAGTACGCAGGGAACTGAACCCGGTACAGAAGGAAATATACCCTGTACGCAGGGAACTGAACCCGGTACGCAGGGAACTGAACACAGAACCCAGGGAACTGAACCCTGTAGCAGGGAACTGAAAACTGTACGCAGGGAACTGAGCCCGGTATGCAGGGATTTGAACCCAGTACGCCGGGAACTGAAGTATGTACGCAGGGAATTGAACCCGGTACGCAGTGAACTGAACCTGGTATGCAGGGACTTGATACCGGTACGCAGGGAACTGAGCCCGGTATGCAGGGAACTGAACACGTACGCAGGGACTTGAACCCAGCATTCAGGGAACTGAACCCGGTACAGAGGGAACTGAACGCAGTACACAGGGAACTGAACCCGGTACGCAGTGAACTGAACCCGGCACAGAGGGAACTGAACCCAGTACGCAGGGAACTGTGACCACAACGCAGGGAACTGAAGCCATTACGCAGGGAACTGAACCCGGTACAGAGGGAACTGAACCGAGTATGCAGCGAACTGTGACCGGAACACAGGGAACTGAAGCCATTACGCAGGGAACTGAACCCGGTACAGAGGGAACTGAAACCTATATGCAGGGAACCGAACCCCGTATGCAGGGAGCAGAACTCTGTACGCAGCGAACTGAATCCGGTAGGCAGGGAACTGAACCCTGTAAGCAGGGAACTGAACCATGTACGCAGGGAACTGAACCTGGTATGCAGGGACTTGAACCCCGTATGCAGGGAACTGAAACCTGTACGCAGGGAACTGAACACGGGACGCAGTGAACTGAACCTGGTATGCAGGAACTTGAATCCATTACGCAGGGAACTGAGCCCGGTAAGCAGGGACATGAACCCCGTACGCAGGGAACTGAACCCAGTACGCAGGCAACTGAACCCCGTACGCAGGGAACTGAATCCGGTACGCAGGCAACTGAACCCCGTATGCAGGTAACTGAAACCGGTAGGCAGGGAACTGAACCCCGTACGCAGGGCTCTGAACGGGGTACGCAGGCAACTGAACCCCGTTCGCAGGGAACTGAGCCCGGTAGGCAGGGAACTGAACCTGGTACGCTGGGAACTGAACCCCGAACGCTGGGAACTGAACCCAGAACGCAGTGAACTGAGCCCGGTACGCGGGGAACTGAACCCAGAACACAGGGAACTGAACCGTGTAAGCAGGGAACTGAAACCTGTAACAGGGAACTTAACCCTATATGCAGGGAACTGAACCACATACGCAGGGAACTGAAACCCGTACACAGGGAACTGAACCATGTATGCAGGGACTTGAACGCGGTACGCATTGACCTGAAACTGGTATGCAGGGACTTGATACCGGTACGCAGGGAACTGAGCCCTGTATGCAGGGAACTGAACACGTACGCAGGGACTTGAACCCAGTATGCAGTGAACTGAGCCCGGTACAGACGGAACTGAACCCGGTACGGAGTGAACTGCATCTGGTATGCAGGGAACTGAACCCGGTACAGAGGGAACTGAACTCTGTATGCAGGGAACTGAACCCGGTATGCAGGGAACTGAACCCAGTACACAGGGAACTGAACTCGGTACAGAGGGAACTGAATCCAGTACACAGGGAAATGAACCCGGTACGCAGGGAACTGAATCCGGTACAGAGGGAACTGAAACCTGTTTGCAGGGAACTGAACCCCCTATGCAGGGAACTGAACCCCGTACGCAGGGAACTGAACCCGGTACAGAGGGAACTGAACCCAGGACGCAGGGAACTGAACCCGGTACGCAGGGAACTGAACCCAGTACGCAGGGAACTGAACCCAGTACGCAGGGAACTGAACCCGGTATGCAAGGAACTGAACCCGGTACAGAGGGAACTGAACCATGTAGGCAGTGAACTTAACCTGGTACGCAGGGAACTGAACCCAGTACACAGGGAACTGAACCCGGTATGCAGGGAACTGAAACCTGTACGCAGGGAACTTAACCCTATATGCAGGGAACTGAACCACATACGCAGGGAACTGAAACACGTACACAGGGAACTGAACCCTGCACGCACGGAACTGAACCCGGTACAGAGGGAACTGAAACCTGTTTGCAGGGAACTGAACCCCCTATGCACGGAACTGAAACCCGTATGCAGGGAACTGAACCCTGTACGCAAGAAACAGAACCCGGTACATAGGGAAAAGAAACCTGTACGCAGGGAACTGAAGCTAGTACAAAGACAACTGAACCCGGTACGCAGGGAAGTGAAGCCGGTACGAAGGCAACTGAACACAGTACGCAGGGAATTGAGCCCGGTACGCAGGGAACTGAACCCAGTACGCAGGGAACTGAACCCGGTACGCAGTGAACTGAGCCCGGTACGCAGGGAACTGAACCCTGTACAGAAGGAAATAAACCCTGTATGCAGGGAACTGAACCCAGTACGTAGGGAATTGAAAACTGTACGCAGGGATCTGAGCCCGGTTTGCAGGGACTTGAACCCCGTACGCCGGGAACTGAACCATGTACGCAGGGAATTGAACCCGGTACGCAGTGAACTGAACCTGGTATGCAGGGACTTGATACCGGTACGCAGGGAACTGAGCCCGGTATGCAGGGAACTGAACACGTACGCAGGGACTTGAACCCAGTATGCAGTGAACTGAGCCCGGTACAGAGGGAACTGAACACGGTACGGAGAGAACTGAACCCGGTATGCAGGGAACTGAACCCGGTACAGAGGGAACTGAACTCTGTATGCAGGGAACTGAACCCGGTATGCAGGGAACTGAACCCAGTACACAGGGAACTGAACTCGGTACAGAGGGAACTGAATCCAGTACACAAGGAAATGAACCCGGTACGCAGGGAACTCAATCCAGTACGCAGGGAACTGAACGCAGTACAAAGGGAACTGAATCCGGTACGCAGGGAACTGAACCCGGTACAGAGGGAACTGAACCGAGTATGCAGCGAACTGTGACCGGAACACAGGGAACTGAAGCCATTACGCAGGGAACTGAACCCGGTACAGAGGGAACTGAAACCTATATGCAGGGAACCGAACCCCGTATGCAGGGAGCAGAACTCTGTACGCAGCGAACTGAATCCGGTAGGCAGGGAACTGAACCCTGTAAGCAGGGAACTGAACCATGTACGCAGGGAACTGAACCTGGTATGCAGGGACTTGAACCCCGTATGCAGGGAACTGAAACCTGTACGCAGGGAACTGAACACGGGACGCAGTGAACTGAACCTGGTATGCAGGAACTTGAATCCATTACGCAGGGAACTGAGCCCGGTAAGCAGGGACATGAACCCCGTACGCAGGGAACTGAACCCAGTACGCAGGCAACTGAACCCCGTACGCAGGGAACTGAATCCGGTACGCAGGCAACTGAACCCCGTATGCAGGTAACTGAAACCGGTAGGCAGGGAACTGAACCCCGTACGCAGGGCTCTGAACGGGGTACGCAGGCAACTGAACCCCGTTCGCAGGGAACTGAGCCCGGTAGGCAGGGAACTGAACCTGGTACGCTGGGAACTGAACCCCGAACGCTGGGAACTGAACCCAGAACGCAGTGAACTGAGCCCGGTACGCGGGGAACTGAACCCAGAACACAGGGAACTGAACCGTGTAAGCAGGGAACTGAAACCTGTAACAGGGAACTTAACCCTATATGCAGGGAACTGAACCACATACGCAGGGAACTGAAACCCGTACACAGGGAACTGAACCCTGCACGCAGGGAACTGAACCCGGTACAGAGGGAACTGAAACCTGTTTGCAGGGAACTGAACCCCCTATGCAGGGAACTGAACCCCGTACGCAGGGAAATGAACCCGGTACAGAGGGAACTGAACCCAGGACGCAGGGAACTGAACCCGGTACGCAGGGAACTGAACCCAGTACGCAGGGAACTGAACACGGTACAGAGGGAACTGAACCATGTAGGCAGGGAACTTAACCTGGTACACAGGGAACTGAACCCAGTACGCAGGGAACTGAACCCAGTACGCAGGGAACTGAACCCGGTACAGAGGGAACTGAACCATGTAGGCAGGGAACTTAACCTGGTACGCAGGGAACTGAACCCAGTACACAGGGAACTGAACCCGGTATGCAGGGAACTGAATCCTGTACGCAGGGAACTTAACCCTATATGCAGGGAACTGAACCACATTCGCAGGGAACTGAAACCCGTACACAGGGAACTGAAACCTGTTTGCAGGGAACTGAACCCCCTATGCAGGGAACTGAACCCCGTATGCAGGGAACTGAACCCTGTACGCAAGAAACAGAACCCGGTACGTAGGGAAATGAACCCTGTACGCAGGGAACTGAAGCTAGTACAAAGACAACTGAACCCGGTACGCAGGGAAGTGAACCCGGTACGAAGGAAACTGAACCCAGTACGCAGGGAGCTGAGCCCGGTACGCAGGGAACTGAACCCAGTACTAAGGGAACTGAACCCGGTACGCAGTGAACTGAGCCCAGTACGCAGGGAACTGAACCCGGTACAGAAGGAAATATACCCTGTACGCAGGGAACTGAACCCGGTACGCAGGGAACTGAACACAGAACCCAGGGAACTGAACCCTGTAGCAGGGAACTGAAAACTGTACGCAGGGAACTGAGCCCGGTATGCAGGGATTTGAACCCAGTACGCCGGGAACTGAAGTATGTACGCAGGGAATTGAACCCGGTACGCAGTGAACTGAACCTGGTATGCAGGGACTTGATACCGGTACGCAGGGAACTGAGCCCGGTATGCAGGGAACTGAACACGTACGCAGGGACTTGAACCCAGCATTCAGGGAACTGAACCCGGTACAGAGGGAACTGAACGCAGTACACAGGGAACTGAACCCGGTACGCAGTGAACTGAACCCGGCACAGAGGGAACTGAACCCAGTACGCAGGGAACTGTGACCACAACGCAGGGAACTGAAGCCATTACGCAGGGAACTGAACCCGGTACAGAGGGAACTGAACCGAGTATGCAGCGAACTGTGACCGGAACACAGGGAACTGAAGCCATTACGCAGGGAACTGAACCCGGTACAGAGGGAACTGAA
This sequence comes from Carcharodon carcharias, assembly GCF_017639515.1. NCBI lineage: Eukaryota > Metazoa > Chordata > Chondrichthyes > Lamniformes > Lamnidae > Carcharodon > Carcharodon carcharias. Next base: position 7,496 of record NC_054468.1, read on the forward strand.
ACCTATATGCAGGGAACCGAACCCCGTATGCAGGGAGCAGAACTCTGTACGCAGCGAACTGAATCCGGTAGGCAGGGAACTGAACCCTGTAAGCAGGGAACTGAACCATGTACGCAGGGAACTGAACCTGGTATGCAGGGACTTGAACCCCGTATGCAGGGAACTGAAACCTGTACGCAGGGAACTGAACACGGGACGCAGTGAACTGAACCTGGTATGCAGGAACTTGAATCCATTACGCAGGGAACTGAGCCCGGTAAGCAGGGACATGAACCCCGTACGCAGGGAACTGAACCCAGTACGCAGGCAACTGAACCCCGTACGCAGGGAACTGAATCCGGTACGCAGGCAACTGAACCCCGTATGCAGGTAACTGAAACCGGTAGGCAGGGAACTGAACCCCGTACGCAGGGCTCTGAACGGGGTACGCAGGCAACTGAACCCCGTTCGCAGGGAACTGAGCCCGGTAGGCAGGGAACTGAACCTGGTACGCTGGGAACTGAACCCCGAACGCTGGGAACTGAACCCAGAACGCAGTGAACTGAGCCCGGTACGCGGGGAACTGAACCCAGAACACAGGGAACTGAACCGTGTAAGCAGGGAACTGAAACCTGTAACAGGGAACTTAACCCTATATGCAGGGAACTGAACCACATACGCAGGGAACTGAAACCCGTACACAGGGAACTGAACCCTGCACGCAGGGAACTGAACCCGGTACAGAGGGAACTGAAACCTGTTTGCAGGGAACTGAACCCCCTATGCAGGGAACTGAACCCCGTACGCAGGGAAATGAACCCGGTACAGAGGGAACTGAACCCAGGACGCAGGGAACTGAACCCGGTACGCAGGGAACTGAACCCAGTACGCAGGGAACTGAACACGGTACAGAGGGAACTGAACCATGTAGGCAGGGAACTTAACCTGGTACACAGGGAACTGAACCCAGTACGCAGGGAACTGAACCCAGTACGCAGGGAACTGAACCCGGTACAGAGGGAACTGAACCATGTAGGCAGGGAACTTAACCTGGTACGCAGGGAACTGAACCCAGTACACAGGGAACTGAACCCGGTATGCAGGGAACTGAATCCTGTACGCAGGGAACTTAACCCTATATGCAGGGAACTGAACCACATTCGCAGGGAACTGAAACCCGTACACAGGGAACTGAAACCTGTTTGCAGGGAACTGAACCCCCTATGCAGGGAACTGAACCCCGTATGCAGGGAACTGAACCCTGTACGCAAGAAACAGAACCCGGTACGTAGGGAAATGAACCCTGTACGCAGGGAACTGAAGCTAGTACAAAGACAACTGAACCCGGTACGCAGGGAAGTGAACCCGGTACGAAGGAAACTGAACCCAGTACGCAGGGAGCTGAGCCCGGTACGCAGGGAACTGAACCCAGTACTAAGGGAACTGAACCCGGTACGCAGTGAACTGAGCCCAGTACGCAGGGAACTGAACCCGGTACAGAAGGAAATATACCCTGTACGCAGGGAACTGAACCCGGTACGCAGGGAACTGAACACAGAACCCAGGGAACTGAACCCTGTAGCAGGGAACTGAAAACTGTACGCAGGGAACTGAGCCCGGTATGCAGGGATTTGAACCCAGTACGCCGGGAACTGAAGTATGTACGCAGGGAATTGAACCCGGTACGCAGTGAACTGAACCTGGTATGCAGGGACTTGATACCGGTACGCAGGGAACTGAGCCCGGTATGCAGGGAACTGAACACGTACGCAGGGACTTGAACCCAGCATTCAGGGAACTGAACCCGGTACAGAGGGAACTGAACGCAGTACACAGGGAACTGAACCCGGTACGCAGTGAACTGAACCCGGCACAGAGGGAACTGAACCCAGTACGCAGGGAACTGTGACCACAACGCAGGGAACTGAAGCCATTACGCAGGGAACTGAACCCGGTACAGAGGGAACTGAAACCTATATGCAGGGAACCGAACCCCGTATGCAGGGAGCAGAACTCTGTACGCAGGGAACTGAATCCGGTAGGCAGGGAACTGAACACTGTAAGCAGGGATCTGAACATTGTACGCAGGGAACTGAACCTGGTATGCAGGGACTTGAACCCCGTATGCAGGGAACTGAAACCTGTACGCAGGGAACTGAACACGGGACGCAGTGAACTGAACCCAGAACGCAGGGAACTGAACCAATTACGCAGGCAACTGAACCCCGTACGCAGGGAACTGAATCCGGTACGCAGGCAACTGAACCCCGTATGCAGGGAACTGATCCCGGTAGGCAAGGAACTGAACCCCGTACGCAGGGCTCTGAACGGGTTACGAAGGCAACTGATCCCCGTTCGCAGTGAACTGAGCCCAGTAGGCAGGTAACTGAACCTGGTACGCTGGGACTTGAACCCAGTACGCAGGGAACTGAACCCGGTACGCAGGGAACTGAACCCCGAACGCTGGGAATTGAACCCAGTACGCAGTGAACTGAGCCTGGTACGCAGGGAACTGAACCCAGAACACAGGGAACTGAACCCAGTAAGCAGGGAACTGAAACCTGTACGCAGGGAATTAACCCTATATGCAGGGAACTGAACCACATACGCAGGGAACTGAAACACGTACACAGGGAACTGAACCCTGCACGCAGGGAACTGAACCCGGTACAGAGGGAACTGAAAGCTGTTTGCAGGGTTCTGAACCACCTATGCAGGGAACTGAAACCCGTATGCAGGGAACTGAACCCTGTACGCAAGAAACAGAACCCGGTACATAGGGAACTGAACCCTGTACGCAGAAAACTGAAGCTAGTACAAAGACAACTGAACCCGGTACGCAGGGAAGTGAACCCGGTACGAAGGCAACTGAACCCAGTACGCAGGGAATTGAGCCCGGTACGCAGGGAAATGAACCCAGTACGCAGGGAACTGAACCCGGTATGCAGTGAACTGAGCCCAGTACGCAGGGAACTGAACCCTGTACAGAAGGAAATAAACCCTGTATGCAGGGAACTAAACCCAGTACGTAGGGAATTAAAAACTGTACGCAGGGAACTGAGCCCGGTATGCAGGGACTTGAACCCCGTACGCCGGGAACTGAACCATGTACGCAGGGAATTGAACCCGGTACGCAGTGAACTGAACCTGCTATGCAGGGACTTGATACCGGTACGCAGGGAATTGAACCCGGTATGCAGGGAACTGAACACGTACGCAGGGACTTGAACCCAGTATGCAGTGAACTGAGCCCGGTACAGAGGGAACTGAACCCGGTACGGAGAGAACTGAACCCGGTATGCAGGGAACTGAACCCGGTACAGAGGGAACTGAACTCTGTATGCAGGGAACTGAACCCGGTATGCAGGGAACTGAACCCAGTACACAGGGAACTGAACTCGGTACAGAGGGAACTGAATCCAGTACACAGGGAAATGAACCCGGTACGCAGGGAACTCAATCCAGTACGCAGGGAACTGAACGCAGTACAAAGGGAACTGAATCCGGTACAGAGGGAACTGAACCGAGTACGCAGCGAACTGTGACCGGAACACAGGGAACTGAAGCCATTACGCTGGGAACTGAACCCGGTACAGAGGGAACTGAACCGAGTACGCAGGGAACTGTGACCGGAACACAGGGAACTGAAGCCATTACGCTGGGAACTGAACCCGGTACAGAGGGAACTGAAACCTATATGCAGGGAACCGACCCCCGTATGCAGGGAGCAGAACTCTGTACGCAGGGAACTGAATCCGGTAGGCAGGGAACTGAACCCTGTAAGCAGGGAACTGAACCATGTACGCAGGGAACTGAACCTGGTATGCAGGGACTTGAACCCCGTATGCAGGGAACTGAAACCTGTACGCAGGGAACTGAACACGGGACGCAGTGAACTGAACCTGGTACGCAGGAACTTGAATCCGTTACGCAGGGAACTGAGCCCGGTAAGCAGGGACATGAACCTCGTACGCAGGGAACTGAACCCAGTACGCAGGCAACTGAACCCCGTACGCAGGGAACCGAATCCGGTACGCAGGCAACTGAACCCCGTATGCAGGTAACTGAGCCCGGTAGGCAGGGAACTGAACCCCGTACGCAGGGCTCTGAACGGGGTACGCAGGCAACTGAACCCCGTTCGCAGGGAACTGAGCCCGGTAGGCAGGGAACCGAACCTGGTACGCTGGGAACTGAACCCCGAACGGTGGGAACTGAACCCAGAACGCAGTGAACTGAGCCCGGTACGCGGGGAACTGAACCCAGAACACAGGGAACTGAACCCTGTAAGCAGGGAACTGAAACCTGTACGCAGGGAACTTAACCCTATATGCAGGGAACTGAACCACATACGCAGGGAACTGAAACCCGTACACAGGGAACTGAACCCTGCACGCAGGGAACTGAACCCGGTACACAGGGAACTGAAACCTGTTTGCAGGGAACTGAACCCCCTATGCAGGGAACTGAACCCCGTATGCAGGGAACTGAACCCTGTACGCAAGAAACAGAACCCGGTACATAGGGAACTGAACCCTGTACTCAGGGAACTGAAGCTAGTACAAAGACAATTGAACCCGTTACGCAGGGAAGTGAAACCGGTACGAAGGCAACTGAACACTGTACGCAGGGAGCTGTGCCCGGTACGCAGTGAACTGAGCCCAGTACGAAGGGAACTGAACCCGGTACAGAAGGAAATAAACCCTGTACGCAGGGAACTGAACCCGGTACGCAGGGAACTGAACACAGAACACAGGGAACTGAACCCTGTAGCAGGGAACTGAAAACTGTATGCAGGGAACTGAGCCCGGTATGCAGGGACTTGAACCCCGTACGCCGGGAACTGAAGCATGTACGCAGGGAATTGAACCCGGTACGCAGTGAACTGAACCTGCTATGCAGGGACTTGATACCGGTACGCAGGGAACTGAACCCGGTATGCAGGGAACTGAACCCGGTACAGAGGGAACTGAACCCAGTACGCAGGGAACTGAACCCTGTACGCAGGGAACTGAACGCAGTACACAGGTAACTGAACCCCATACGCAGGGAACAGAATCCCCTATGCAGGGAACTGAACCCTGTAAGCAGGGAACTGAACCCGGTACGCTGGGAACTGAACCCGGTACAGAGGGAACTGAACCCAGTACACAGGGAACGGAACCCGGTATGCAGGGAACTGAAGCCGGTACACACGGAACTGAACCCTGCACGCTGGGAACTGAATCCGGTACGCAGGGAACAGAACCCGGTACAGAGGGAACTGAACCCAGTACACAGGGAACTGAACCCGGTACGCAGTGAACTGAACCCGGCACAGAGGGAACTGAACCCAGTACGCAGGGAACTGTGACCGGAACGCAGGGAACTGAAGACATTACGCAGGGAACTGAACCCGGTACAGAGGGAACTGAACCCGGTACAGAGGGAACTGAAACCTATATGCAGGGAACCGAACCCCGTATGCAGGGAGCAGAACTCTGTACGCAGGGAACTGAATCCGGTAGGCAGGGAACTGAACCATGTACGCAGGGAACTGAACCTGGTATGCAGGGACTTGAACCCCGTATGCAGGGAACTGAAACCTGTACGCAGGGAACTGAACACGGGACGCAGTGAACTGAACCTGGTACGCAGGAACTTGAACCCGTTACGCAGGGAACTGAGCCCGGTAAGCAGGGACATGAACCCCGTACGCAGGGAACTGAATCCGGTACGCAGGCAACTGAACCCCGTATGCAGGGAACTGAGCCCGGTAGGCAGGGAACTGAACCCCGTACGCAGGGCTCTGAACGGGGTACGAAGGCAACTGAACCCCGTTCGCAGGGAACTGAGCCCAGTAGGCAGGGAACTGAACCTGGTACGCTGGGACTTGAACCCAGTACGCAGGGAACTGAACCCGGTACGCTGGGAACTGAAGCCCGAACACAGGGAACTGAACCCAGTAAGCAGGGAACTGAAACCTTTACGCAGGGAACTTAACCCTATATGCAGGGAACTGAACCACATACGCAGGGAACTGAACCCCGAATGCAGGGAACTGAACCCTGTACGCAAGAAACAGAACCCGGTACATAGGGAACTGAACCCTGTACGCAGGGAACTGAAGCTAGTACAAAGACAACTGAACCCGGTACGCAGGGAAGTGAACCCGGTACGAAGGCAACTGAACCCAGTACGCAGGGAACTGAGCCCGGTACGCAGGGAACTGAACCCAGTATGCAGGGAACTGAACCCTGTACGCAAGAAACAGAACCCGGTACATAGGGAACTGAACCCTGTACGCAGAAAACTGAAGCTAGTACAAAGACAACTGAACCCGGTACGCAGGGAAGTGAACCCGGTACGAAGGCAACTGAACCCAATACGCAGGGAATTGAGCCCGGTACGCAGGGAAATGAACCCAGTACGCAGGGAACTGAACCCGGTATGCAGTGAACTGAGCCCAGTACGCAGGGAACTGAACCCTGTACAGAAGGAAATAAACCCTGTATGCAGGGAACTAAACCCAGTACGTAGGGAATTAAAAACTGTACGCAGGGAACTGAGCCCGGTATGCAGGGACTTGAACCCCGTACGCCGGGAACTGAACCATGTACGCAGGGAATTGAACCCGGTACGCAGTGAACTGAACCTGCTATGCAGGGACTTGATACCGGTACGCAGGGAATTGAACCCGGTATGCAGGGAACTGAACACGTACGCAGGGACTTGAACCCAGTATGCAGTGAACTGAGCCCGGTACAGAGGGAACTGAACCCGGTACGGAGAGAACTGAACCCGGTATGCAGGGAACTGAACCCGGTACAGAGGGAACTGAACTCTGTATGCAGGGAACTGAACCCGGTATGCAGGGAACTGAACCCAGTACACAGGGAACTGAACTCGGTACAGAGGGAACTGAATCCAGTACACAGGGAAATGAACCCGGTACGCAGGGAACTCAATCCAGTACGCAGGGAACTGAACGCAGTACAAAGGGAACTGAATCCGGTACAGAGGGAACTGAACCGAGTACGCAGCGAACTGTGACCGGAACACAGGGAACTGAAGCCATTACGCTGGGAACTGAACCCGGTACAGAGGGAACTGAACCGAGTACGCAGGGAACTGTGACCGGAACACAGGGAACTGAAGCCATTACGCTGGGAACTGAACCCGGTACAGAGGGAACTGAAACCTATATGCAGGGAACCGACCCCCGTATGCAGGGAGCAGAACTCTGTACGCAGGGAACTGAATCCGGTAGGCAGGGAACTGAACCCTGTAAGCAGGGAACTGAACCATGTACGCAGGGAACTGAACCTGGTATGCAGGGACTTGAACCCCGTATGCAGGGAACTGAAACCTGTACGCAGGGAACTGAACACGGGACGCAGTGAACTGAACCTGGTACGCAGGAACTTGAATCCGTTACGCAGGGAACTGAGCCCGGTAAGCAGGGACATGAACCTCGTACGCAGGGAACTGAACCCAGTACGCAGGCAACTGAACCCCGTACGCAGGGAACCGAATCCGGTACGCAGGCAACTGAACCCCGTATGCAGGTAACTGAGCCCGGTAGGCAGGGAACTGAACCCCGTACGCAGGGCTCTGAACGGGGTACGCAGGCAACTGAACCCCGTTCGCAGGGAACTGAGCCCGGTAGGCAGGGAACCGAACCTGGTACGCTGGGAACTGAACCCCGAACGGTGGGAACTGAACCCAGAACGCAGTGAACTGAGCCCGGTACGCGGGGAACTGAACCCAGAACACAGGGAACTGAACCCTGTAAGCAGGGAACTGAAACCTGTACGCAGGGAACTTAACCCTATATGCAGGGAACTGAACCACATACGCAGGGAACTGAAACCCGTACACAGGGAACTGAACCCTGCACGCAGGGAACTGAACCCGGTACACAGGGAACTGAAACCTGTTTGCAGGGAACTGAACCCCCTATGCAGGGAACTGAACCCCGTATGCAGGGAACTGAACCCTGTACGCAAGAAACAGAACCCGGTACATAGGGAACTGAACCCTGTACTCAGGGAACTGAAGCTAGTACAAAGACAATTGAACCCGTTACGCAGGGAAGTGAAACCGGTACGAAGGCAACTGAACACTGTACGCAGGGAGCTGTGCCCGGTACGCAGTGAACTGAGCCCAGTACGAAGGGAACTGAACCCGGTACAGAAGGAAATAAACCCTGTACGCAGGGAACTGAACCCGGTACGCAGGGAACTGAACACAGAACACAGGGAACTGAACCCTGTAGCAGGGAACTGAAAACTGTATGCAGGGAACTGAGCCCGGTATGCAGGGACTTGAACCCCGTACGCCGGGAACTGAAGCATGTACGCAGGGAATTGAACCCGGTACGCAGTGAACTGAACCTGCTATGCAGGGACTTGATACCGGTACGCAGGGAACTGAACCCGGTATGCAGGGAACTGAACCCGGTACAGAGGGATCTGAACTCTGTATGCAGGGAACTGAACCCGGTATGCAGGGAACTGAACCCAGTACACAGGGAACTGAACTCGGTACAGACGGAACTGAATCCAGTGCACAGGGAAATGAACCCGGTACGCAGGGAACTGAATCCGGTACGCAGGGAACTGAATGCAGTAGAAAGGGAACTGAACCCGGTACGCAGGGAACTGAACCCGGTACAGAGGGAACTGAACCGAGTACGCAGGGAACTGAGCCCGGTACGCAGGGAACTGAACGCAGTACGCAGGGAACTGAACCCGGTATGCTGGGAACAGAACCCGGTACAGAGAGAACTGAACACTGTAGGCAGGGAACTTAACCCAGTACAGAGGGAACTGAACCATGTATGCAGGGAACTGAACCCAGTACAGAGGGAACTGAACCATGTATGCAGGGAACTGAACACTGTACGCAGGGAACTGAACACTGTATGCAGGGAACTGAACCCAGTACAGAGGGAACTGAACCATGTATGCAGGGAACTGAACACTGTACGCAGGGAACTGAAACCAGAACACAGGGAACTGAACTCGGTACGCAGGGAACTGAACCCGGTACACTGGGAACTGAACCCGGTCCCCAGGGAACTGAACCCGGTACACTGGGAGCTGAACCCGGTACAGAGGGAACTGAACCCAGTACGCAGGGAACTGAACCAGGTACGCAGGGAACTGAACGCAGTACACAGGTAACTGAACCCCATACGCAGGGAACAGAATCCCCTATGCAGGGAACTGAACCCTGTAAGCAGGGAACTGAACCCGGTACAGAGGGAACTGAACCCAGTACACAGGGAACGGAACCCGGTATGCAGGGAACTGAAGCCGGTACACACGGAGCTGAACCCTGCACGCTGGGAACTGAATCCGGTACGCAGGGAACTGAACCCGGTACAGAGGGAACTGAACCCAGTACACAGGGAACTGAACCCGGTACGCAGTGAACTGAACCCGGCACAGAGGGAACTGAACCCAGTACGCAGGGAACTGTGACCGGAACGCAGGGAACTGAAGACATTACGCAGGGAACTGAACCCGGTACAGAGGGAACTGAACCCGGTACAGAGGGAACTGAAACCTATATGCAGGGAACCGAACCCCGTATGCAGGGAGCAGAACTCTGTACGCAGGGAACTGAATCCGGTAGGCAGCGAACTGAACCCTGTAAGCAGGGATCTGAACAATGTACGCAGGGAACTGAACCTGGTATGCAGGGACTTGAACCCCGTATGCAGGGAACTGAAACCTGTACGCAGGGAACTGAACACGGGACGCAGTGAACTGAACCTGGTACGCAGGAACTTGAACCCGTTACGCAGGGAACTGAGCCCGGTATGCAGGGAACTGAACCCCGTATGCAGGGACCTGAGCCCGGTAGGCAGGGAACTGAACCCCGTACGCAGGGCTCTGAACGGGGTACGAAGGCAACTGAACCCCGTTCGCAGGGAACTGAGCCCAGTAGGCAGGGAACTGAACCTGGTACGCTGGGACTTGAACCCAGTACGCAGGGAACTGAACCCGGTACGCTGGGAACTGAAGCCCGAACACAGGGAACTGAACCCAGTAAGCAGGGAACTGAAACCTTTACGCAGGGAACTTAAAACTATATGCAGGGAACTGAACCACATACGCAGGGAACTGAACCCCGAATGCAGGGAACTGAACCCTGTACGCAAGAAACAGAACCCGGTACATAGGGAACTGAGCCCTGTACGCAGGGAACTGAAGCTAGTACAAAGACAACTGAACCCGGTACGCAGGGAAGTGAACCCGGTACGAAGGCAACTGAACCCAGTACGCAGGGAACTGAGCCCGGTACGCAGGGAACTGAACCCAGTACGCAGGGAACTGAACCCGGTACAAAGGGAACTGAACCGAGTACGTGGGAACTGTGACCGGAACGCAGGGAACTGAAGCCATTACGCAGGGAACTGAACCCGGTACAGAGGGAACTGAAACCTATATGCAGGGAACCGAACCCCGTATGCAGTGAGCAGAACTCTGTACGCAGGGAACTGAATCCGGTAGGCAGGGAACTGAACCCTGTAAGCAGGGAACTGAACCATGTACGCAGGGAACTGAACCTGGTATGCAGGGACTTGAACCCCGTATGCAGGGAACTGAAACCTCTACGCAGGGATGTGAACACGGGACGCAGTGAACTGAACCTGGTACGCAGGAACTTGAACCCGTCACGCAGGGAACTGAGCCCGGAAAGCAGGGACATGAACCCCGTACGCAAGCAACTGAACCCCGTACTCAGGGAACTGAATCCGGTACGCAGGCAACTGAACCCCGTATGCAGGGAACTGAGCCCGGTACGCAGGGAACTGAACCCCGTACACAGGGCTCTGAACGGGGTACGGAGGCAACTGAACCTCGTTCGCAGGGAACTGAGCCCGGTAGGCAGGGAACTGAACCTGGTACACTGGGAACTGAACCCCGAACGCTGGGAACTGAACCACATACGCAGGGAACTGAGCCCATTACGCAGGGAACTGAACCCTGAACACAGGGAACTGAACCCTGTAAGCAGGGAACTGAAACCCGTACACAGGGAACTGAACCCTGCACGCAGGGAACTGAACCCGGTACAGAGGGAACTGAAACCTGTTTGCAGGGAACTGAACCCCCTATGGAGGGAACTGAACCCCGTATGCAGGGAACTGAACCCTGTACGCAATAAACAGAACCCGGTACATAGGGAACTGAACCCTGTACGCAGGGAACTGAAGCTACTACAAAGACAACTGAACCCGGTACGCAGGGAAGTGAACCCGGTACGAAGGCAACTGAACCCAGTACGCAGGGAGCTGAGCCTGGTACGCAGGGAACTGATCCCAGTACGCAGGGAACTGAACCCGGTACACAGGGAACTGAACACAGAACACAGGGAACTGAACCCTGTAGCAGGGAACTGAAAACTGTACGCAGGGAACTGAGCCCGGTATGCAGGGACTTGAACACTGTACGCCGGGAACTGAAGCATGTACGCAGGGAATTGAACCCGGTACGCAGTGAACTGAACCTGCTATGCAGGGATTTGATACCGGTACGCAGGGAACTGAGCCCGGTATGCAGGGAACTGAACACGTACGCAGGGACTTGAACCCAGTATGCAGTGAACTGAGCCCGGTACAGAGGGAACTGAACACGGTACGGAGAGAACTGAAGCCGGTATGCAGGGAACTGAACCCGGTACAGAGGGAACTGAACTCTGTATGCAGGGAACTGAACCCGGTATGCAGGGAACTGAACCCGGTACAGAGGGAACTGAACTCGGTACAGAGGGAACTGAATCCAGTAAACAGGGAAATGAACCCGGTACGCAGGGAATTGAATCCGGTACGCAGGGAACTGAATGCAGTACAAAGGGAACTGAACCTGGTACGCAGGAAACTGAACCCGGTACAGAGGGAACTGAACCGAGTACGCAGGGAACTGAGCCCGGTACGCAGGGAACTGAACGCAGTACGCAGGGAACTGAACCCGGTACGCTGGGAACAGAACCCGGTACAGAGAGAACTGAACAATGTAGGCCGGGAACTTAACCTGGTACGCAGGGAACTGAACATTGTACGCAGGGAACTGAAGCCGGTACAGAGGGAACTGAACCATGTATGCAGGGAACTGAACACTGTACGCAGGGAACTGAAACCAGAACACAGGGAACTGAACTCGGTACGCAGGGAACTGAACCCGGTACACTGGGAGCTGAACCCGGTACAGAGGGAACTGAACCCAGTACGCAGGGAACTGAACCCTGTACGCAGGGAACTGAACGCAGTACACAGGTAACTGAACCCCATACGCAGGGAACAGAATCCCCTATGCAGGGAACTGAACCCTGTAAGCAGGGAACTGAACCCGGTACGCTGGGAACTGAACCCGGTACAGAGGGAACTGAACCCAGTACACAGGGAACGGAACCCGGTATGCAGGGAACTGAAGCCGGTACACACGGAACTGAACCCTGCACGCTGGGAACTGAATCCGGTACGCAGGGAACAGAACCCGGTACAGAGGGAACTGAACCCAGTACACAGGGAACTGAACCCGGTACGCAGTGAACTGAACCCGGCACAGAGGGAACTGAACCCAGTACGCAGGGAACTGTGACCGGAACGCAGGGAACTGAAGACATTACGCAGGGAACTGAACCCGGTACAGAGGGAACTGAACCCGGTACAGAGGGAACTGAAACCTATATGCAGGGAACCGAACCCCGTATGCAGGGAGCAGAACTCTGTACGCAGGGAACTGAATCCGGTAGGCAGGGAACTGAACCATGTACGCAGGGAACTGAACCTGGTATGCAGGGACTTGAACCCCGTATGCAGGGAACTGAAACCTGTACGCAGGGAACTGAACACGGGACGCAGTGAACTGAACCTGGTACGCAGGAACTTGAACCCGTTACGCAGGGAACTGAGCCCGGTAAGCAGGGACATGAACCCCGTACGCAGGGAACTGAATCCGGTACGCAGGCAACTGAACCCCGTATGCAGGGAACTGAGCCCGGTAGGCAGGGAACTGAACCCCGTACGCAGGGCTCTGAACGGGGTACGAAGGCAACTGAACCCCGTTCGCAGGGAACTGAGCCCAGTAGGCAGGGAACTGAACCTGGTACGCTGGGACTTGAACCCAGTACGCAGGGAACTGAACCCGGTACGCTGGGAACTGAAGCCCGAACACAGGGAACTGAACCCAGTAAGCAGGGAACTGAAACCTTTACGCAGGGAACTTAACCCTATATGCAGGGAACTGAACCACATACGCAGGGAACTGAACCCCGAATGCAGGGAACTGAACCCTGTACGCAAGAAACAGAACCCGGTACATAGGGAACTGAACCCTGTACGCAGGGAACTGAAGCTAGTACAAAGACAACTGAACCCGGTACGCAGGGAAGTGAACCCGGTACGAAGGCAACTGAACCCAGTACGCAGGGAACTGAGCCCGGTACGCAGGGAACTGAACCCAGTATGCAGGGAACTGAACCCTGTACGCAAGAAACAGAACCCGGTACATAGGGAACTGAACCCTGTACGCAGAAAACTGAAGCTAGTACAAAGACAACTGAACCCGGTACGCAGGGAAGTGAACCCGGTACGAAGGCAACTGAACCCAATACGCAGGGAATTGAGCCCGGTACGCAGGGAAATGAACCCAGTACGCAGGGAACTGAACCCGGTATGCAGTGAACTGAGCCCAGTACGCAGGGAACTGAACCCTGTACAGAAGGAAATAAACCCTGTATGCAGGGAACTAAACCCAGTACGTAGGGAATTAAAAACTGTACGCAGGGAACTGAGCCCGGTATGCAGGGACTTGAACCCCGTACGCCGGGAACTGAACCATGTACGCAGGGAATTGAACCCGGTACGCAGTGAACTGAACCTGCTATGCAGGGACTTGATACCGGTACGCAGGGAATTGAACCCGGTATGCAGGGAACTGAACACGTACGCAGGGACTTGAACCCAGTATGCAGTGAACTGAGCCCGGTACAGAGGGAACTGAACCCGGTACGGAGAGAACTGAACCCGGTATGCAGGGAACTGAACCCGGTACAGAGGGAACTGAACTCTGTATGCAGGGAACTGAACCCGGTATGCAGGGAACTGAACCCAGTACACAGGGAACTGAACTCGGTACAGAGGGAACTGAATCCAGTACACAGGGAAATGAACCCGGTACGCAGGGAACTCAATCCAGTACGCAGGGAACTGAACGCAGTACAAAGGGAACTGAATCCGGTACAGAGGGAACTGAACCGAGTACGCAGCGAACTGTGACCGGAACACAGGGAACTGAAGCCATTACGCTGGGAACTGAACCCGGTACAGAGGGAACTGAACCGAGTACGCAGGGAACTGTGACCGGAACACAGGGAACTGAAGCCATTACGCTGGGAACTGAACCCGGTACAGAGGGAACTGAAACCTATATGCAGGGAACCGACCCCCGTATGCAGGGAGCAGAACTCTGTACGCAGGGAACTGAATCCGGTAGGCAGGGAACTGAACCCTGTAAGCAGGGAACTGAACCATGTACGCAGGGAACTGAACCTGGTATGCAGGGACTTGAACCCCGTATGCAGGGAACTGAAACCTGTACGCAGGGAACTGAACACGGGACGCAGTGAACTGAACCTGGTACGCAGGAACTTGAATCCGTTACGCAGGGAACTGAGCCCGGTAAGCAGGGACATGAACCTCGTACGCAGGGAACTGAACCCAGTACGCAGGCAACTGAACCCCGTACGCAGGGAACCGAATCCGGTACGCAGGCAACTGAACCCCGTATGCAGGTAACTGAGCCCGGTAGGCAGGGAACTGAACCCCGTACGCAGGGCTCTGAACGGGGTACGCAGGCAACTGAACCCCGTTCGCAGGGAACTGAGCCCGGTAGGCAGGGAACCGAACCTGGTACGCTGGGAACTGAACCCCGAACGGTGGGAACTGAACCCAGAACGCAGTGAACTGAGCCCGGTACGCGGGGAACTGAACCCAGAACACAGGGAACTGAACCCTGTAAGCAGGGAACTGAAACCTGTACGCAGGGAACTTAACCCTATATGCAGGGAACTGAACCACATACGCAGGGAACTGAAACCCGTACACAGGGAACTGAACCCTGCACGCAGGGAACTGAACCCGGTACACAGGGAACTGAAACCTGTTTGCAGGGAACTGAACCCCCTATGCAGGGAACTGAACCCCGTATGCAGGGAACTGAACCCTGTACGCAAGAAACAGAACCCGGTACATAGGGAACTGAACCCTGTACTCAGGGAACTGAAGCTAGTACAAAGACAATTGAACCCGTTACGCAGGGAAGTGAAACCGGTACGAAGGCAACTGAACACTGTACGCAGGGAGCTGTGCCCAGTACGCAGTGAACTGAGCCCAGTACGAAGGGAACTGAACCCGGTACAGAAGGAAATAAATCCTGTACGCAGGGAACTGAACCCGGTACGCAGGGAACTGAACACAGAACACAGGGAACTGAACCCTGTAGCAGGGAACTGAAAACTGTATGCAGGGAACTGAGCCCGGTATGCAGGGACTTGAACCCCGTACGCCGGGAACTGAAGCATGTACGCAGGGAATTGAACCCGGTACGCAGTGAACTGAACCTGCTATGCAGGGACTTGATACCGGTACGCAGGGAACTGAACCCGGTATGCAGGGAACTGAACCCGGTACAGAGGGATCTGAACTCTGTATGCAGGGAACTGAACCCGGTATGCAGGGAACTGAACCCAGTACACAGGGAACTGAACTCGGTACAGACGGAACTGAATCCAGTGCACAGGGAAATGAACCCGGTACGCAGGGAACTGAATCCGGTACGCAGGGAACTGAATGCAGTAGAAAGGGAACTGAACCCGGTACGCAGGGAACTGAACCCGGTACAGAGGGAACAGAACCGAGTACGCAGGGAACTGAGCCCGGTACGCAGGGAACTGAACGCAGTACGCAGGGAACTGAACCCGGTATGCTGGGAACAGAACCCGGTACAGAGAGAACTGAACACTGTAGGCAGGGAACTTAACCTGGTACGCAGGGAACTGAACACTGTATGCAGGGAACTGAACCCAGTACAGAGGGAACTGAACCATGTATGCAGGGAACTGAACACTGTACGCAGGGAACTGAAACCAGAACACAGGGAACTGAACTCGGTACGCAGGGAACTGAACCCGGTACACTGGGAGCTGAACCCGGTACAGAGGGAACTGAACCCAGTACGCAGGGAACTGAACCAGGTACGCAGGGAACTGAACGCAGTACACAGGTAACTGAACCCCATACGCAGGGAACAGAATCCCCTATGCAGGGAACTGAACCCTGTAAGCAGGGAACTGAACCCGGTACAGAGGGAACTGAACCCAGTAC
The DNA here is from genome assembly GCF_017639515.1 of Carcharodon carcharias. NCBI lineage: Eukaryota > Metazoa > Chordata > Chondrichthyes > Lamniformes > Lamnidae > Carcharodon > Carcharodon carcharias. The sequence goes on from NC_054468.1 coordinate 23,850, forward strand.
ACAGGGAACGGAACCCGGTATGCAGGGAACTGAAGCCGGTACACACGGAGCTGAACCCTGCACGCTGGGAACTGAATCCGGTACGCAGGGAACTGAACCCGGTACAGAGGGAACTGAACCCAGTACACAGGGAACTGAACCCGGTACGCAGTGAACTGAACCCGGCACAGAGGGAACTGAACCCAGTACGCAGGGAACTGTGACCGGAACGCAGGGAACTGAAGACATTACGCAGGGAACTGAACCCGGTACAGAGGGAACTGAACCCGGTACAGAGGGAACTGAAACCTATATGCAGGGAACCGAACCCCGTATGCAGGGAGCAGAACTCTGTACGCAGGGAACTGAATCCGGTAGGCAGCGAACTGAACCCTGTAAGCAGGGATCTGAACAATGTACGCAGGGAACTGAACCTGGTATGCAGGGACTTGAACCCCGTATGCAGGGAACTGAAACCTGTACGCAGGGAACTGAACACGGGACGCAGTGAACTGAACCTGGTACGCAGGAACTTGAACCCGTTACGCAGGAAACTGAGCCCGGTATGCAGGGAACTGAACCCCGTATGCAGGGACCTGAGCCCGGTAGGCAGGGAACTGAACCCCGTACGCAGGGCTCTGAACGGGGTACGAAGGCAACTGAACCCCGTTCGCAGGGAACTGAGCCCAGTAGGCAGGGAACTGAACCTGGTACGCTGGGACTTGAACCCAGTACGCAGGGAACTGAACCCGGTACGCTGGGAACTGAAGCCCGAACACAGGGAACTGAACCCAGTAAGCAGGGAACTGAAACCTTTACGCAGGGAACTTAACCCTATATGCAGGGAACTGAACCACATACGCAGGGAACTGAACCCCGAATGCAGGGAACTGAACCCTGTACGCAAGAAACAGAACCCGGTACATAGGGAACTGAACCCTGTACGCAGGGAACTGAAGCTAGTACAAAGACAACTGAACCCGGTACGCAGGGAAGTGAACCCGGTACGAAGGCAACTGAACCCAGTACGCAGGGAACTGAGCCCGGTACGCAGGGAACTGAACCCAGTACGCAGGGAACTGAACCCGGTACAAAGGGAACTGAACCGAGTACGTGGGAACTGTGACCGGAACGCAGGGAACTGAAGCCATCACGCATGGAACTGAACCCGGTACAGAGGGAACTGAAACCTATATGCAGGGAACCGAACCCCGTATGCAGTGAGCAGAACTCTGTACGCAGGGAACTGAATCCGGTAGGCAGGGAACTGAACCCTGTAAGCAGGGAACTGAACCATGTACGCAGGGAACTGAACCTGGTATGCAGGGACTTGAACCCCGTATGCAGGGAACTGAAACCTGTACGCAGGGATGTGAACACGGGACGCAGTGAACTGAACCTGGTACGCAGGAACTTGAACCCGTCACGCAGGGAACTGAGCCCGGAAAGCAGGGACATGAACCCCGTACGCAAGCAACTGAACCCCGTACTCAGGGAACTGAATCCGGTACGCAGGCAACTGAACCCCGTATGCAGGGAACTGAGCCCGGTAGGCAGGGAACTGAACCCCGTACACAGGGCTCTGAACGGGGTACGGAGGCAACTGAACCTCGTTCGCAGGGAACTGAGCCCGGTAGGCAGGGAACTGAACCTGGTACACTGGGAACTGAACCCCGAACGCTGGGAACTGAACAACATACGCAGGGAACTGAGCCCATTACGCAGGGAACTGAACCCTGAACACAGGGAACTGAACCCTGTAAGCAGGGAACTGAAACCCGTACACAGGGAACTGAACCCTGCACGCAGGGAACTGAACCCGGTACAGAGGGAACTGAAACCTGTTTGCAGGGAACTGAACCCCCTATGGAGGGAACTGAACCCCGTATGCAGGGAACTGAACCCTGTACGCAATAAACAGAACCCGGTACATAGGGAACTGAACCCTGTACGCAGGGAACTGAAGCTACTACAAAGACAACTGAACCCGGTACGCAGGGAAGTGAACCCGGTACGAAGGCAACTGAACCCAGTACGCAGGGAGCTGAGCCTGGTACGCAGGGAACTGATCCCAGTACGCAGGGAACTGAACCCGGTACACAGGGAACTGAACACAGAACACAGGGAACTGAACCCTGTAGCAGGGAACTGAAAACTGTACGCAGGGAACTGAGCCCGGTATGCAGGGACTTGAACACTGTACGCCGGGAACTGAAGCATGTACGCAGGGAATTGAACCCGGTACGCAGTGAACTGAACCTGCTATGCAGGGATTTGATACCGGTACGCAGGGAACTGAGCCCGGTATGCAGGGAACTGAACACGTACGCAGGGACTTGAACCCAGTATGCAGTGAACTGAGCCCGGTACAGAGGGAACTGAACACGGTACGGAGAGAACTGAAGCCGGTATGCAGGGAACTGAACCCGGTACAGAGGGAACTGAACTCTGTATGCAGGGAACTGAACCCGGTATGCAGGGAACTGAACCCGGTACAGAGGGAACTGAACTCGGTACAGAGGGAACTGAATCCAGTAAACAGGGAAATGAACCCGGTACGCAGGGAATTGAATCCGGTACGCAGGGAACTGAATGCAGTACAAAGGGAACTGAACCTGGTACGCAGGAAACTGAACCCGGTACAGAGGGAACTGAACCGAGTACGCAGGGAACTGAGCCCGGTACGCAGGGAACTGAACGCAGTACGCAGGGAACTGAACCCGGTACGCTGGGAACAGAACCCGGTACAGAGAGAACTGAACAATGTAGGCCGGGAACTTAACCTGGTACGCAGGGAACTGAACATTGTACGCAGGGAACTGAAGCCGGTACAGAGGGAACTGAACCATGTATGCAGGGAACTGAACACTGTACGCAGGGAACTGAAACCAGAACACAGGGAACTGAACTCGGTACGCAGGGAACTGAACCCGGTACACTGGGAGCTGAACCCGGTACAGAGGGAACTGAACCCAGTACGCAGGGAACTGAACCCTGTACGCAGGGAACTGAACGCAGTACACAGGTAACTGAACCCCATACGCAGGGAACAGAATCCCCTATGCAGGGAACTGAACCCTGTAAGCAGGGAACTGAACCCGGTACGCTGGGAACTGAACCCGGTACAGAGGGAACTGAACCCAGTACACAGGGAACGGAACCCGGTATGCAGGGAACTGAAGCCGGTACACACGGAACTGAACCCTGCACGCTGGGAACTGAATCCGGTACGCAGGGAACAGAACCCGGTACAGAGGGAACTGAACCCAGTACACAGGGAACTGAACCCGGTACGCAGTGAACTGAACCCGGCACAGAGGGAACTGAACCCAGTACGCAGGGAACTGTGACCGGAACGCAGGGAACTGAAGACATTACGCAGGGAACTGAACCCGGTACAGAGGGAACTGAACCCGGTACAGAGGGAACTGAAACCTATATGCAGGGAACCGAACCCCGTATGCAGGGAGCAGAACTCTGTACGCAGGGAACTGAATCCGGTAGGCAGGGAACTGAACCATGTACGCAGGGAACTGAACCTGGTATGCAGGGACTTGAACCCCGTATGCAGGGAACTGAAACCTGTACGCAGGGAACTGAACACGGGACGCAGTGAACTGAACCTGGTACGCAGGAACTTGAACCCGTTACGCAGGGAACTGAGCCCGGTAAGCAGGGACATGAACCCCGTACGCAGGGAACTGAATCCGGTACGCAGGCAACTGAACCCCGTATGCAGGGAACTGAGCCCGGTAGGCAGGGAACTGAACCCCGTACGCAGGGCTCTGAACGGGGTACGAAGGCAACTGAACCCCGTTCGCAGGGAACTGAGCCCAGTAGGCAGGGAACTGAACCTGGTACGCTGGGACTTGAACCCAGTACGCAGGGAACTGAACCCGGTACGCTGGGAACTGAAGCCCGAACGCAGGGAACTGAACCCAGTAAGCAGGGAACTGAAACCTTTACGCAGGGAACTTAACCCTATATGCAGGGAACTGAACCACATACGCAGGGAACTGAACCCCGAATGCAGGGAACTGAACCCTGTACGCAAGAAACAGAACCCGGTACATAGGGAACTGAACCCTGTACGCAGGGAACTGAAGCTAGTACAAAGACAACTGAACCCGGTACGCAGGGAAGTGAACCCGGTACGAAGGCAACTGAACCCAGTACGCAGGGAACTGAGCCCGGTACGCAGGGAACTGAACCCAGTACTCAGGGAACTGAACCCGGTACAAAGGGAACTGAACCGAGTACGCAGGGAACTGTGACCGGAACGCAGGGAACTGAAGCCATTACGCAGGGAACTGAACCCGGTACAGAGGGAACTGAAACCTATATGCAGGGAACCGAACCCCGTATGCAGGGAGCAGAACTCTGTACGCAGGGAACTGAATCCGGTAGGCAGGGAACTGAACCCTGTAAGCAGGGAACTGAACCATGTACGCAGGGAACTGAACCTGGTATGCAGGGACTTGAACCCCGTATGCAGGGAACTGAAACCTCTACGCAGGGATGTGAACACGGGACGCAGTGAACTGAACCTGGTACGCAGGAACTTGAACCCGTCACGCAGGGAACTGAGCCCGGAAAGCAGGGACATGAACCCCGTACGCAGGGAACTGAACTCAGTACGCAGGCAACTGAACCCCGTACTCAGGGAACTGAATCCGGTACGCAGGCAACTGAACCCCGTATGCAGGGAACTGAGCCCGGTACGCAGGGAACTGAACCCCGTACACAGGGCTCTGAACGGGGTACGGAGGCAACTGAACCCCGTTCGCAGGGAACTGAGCCCGGTAGGCAGGGAACTGAACCTGGTACGCTGGGAACTGAACCCCGAACGCTGGGAACTGAACCACATACGCAGGGAACTGAGCCCATTACGCAGGGAACTGAACCCTGAACACAGGGAAGTGAACCCTGTAAGCAGGGAACTGAAACCCGTACACAGGGAACTGAACCCTGCACGCAGGGAACTGAACCCGGTACAGAGGGAACTGAAACCTGTTTGCAGGGAACTGAACCCCCTATGGAGGGAACTGAACCCCGTATGCAGGGAACTGAACCCTGTACGCAATAAACAGAACCCGGTACATAGGGAACTGAACCCTGTACGCAGGGAACTGAAGCTACTACAAAGACAGCTGAACCCGGTACGCAGGGAAGTGAACCCGGTACGAAGGCAACTGAACCCAGTACGCAGGGAGCTGAGCACGGTACACAGGGAACTGAACACAGAACCCAGGGAACTGAACCCTGTAGCAGGGAACTGAAAACTGTACGCAGGGAACTGAGCCCGGTATGCAGGGACTTGAACACCGTACGCCGGGAACTGAAGCATGTACGCAGGGAATTGAACCCGGTACGCAGTGAACTGAACCTGCTATGCAGGGATTTGATACCGGTACGCAGGGAACTGAGCCCGGTATGCAGGGAACTGAACACGTACGCAGGGACTTGAACCCAGTATGCAGTGAACTGAGCCCGGTACAGAGGGAACTGAACACGGTACGGAGAGAACTGAACCCGGTATGCAGGGAACTGAACCCGGTACAGAGGGAACTGAACTCTGTATGCAGGGAACTGAACCCGGTATGCAGGGAACTGAACCCAGTACACAGGGAACTGAACTCGGTACAGAGGGAACTGAATCCAGTACACAGGGAAATGAACCCGGTACGCAGGGAATTGAATCCGGTACGCAGGGAACTGAATGCAGTACAAAGGGAACTGAACCTGGTACGCAGGAAACTGAACCCGGTACAGAGGGAACTGAACCGAGTACGCAGGGAACTGAGCCCGGTACGCAGGGAACTGAACGCAGTACGCAGGGAACTGAACCCGGTACGCTGGGAACAGAACCCGGTACAGAGAGAACTGAACACTGTAGGCCGGGAACTTAACCTGGTACGCAGGGAACAGAACATTGTACGCAGGGAACTGAAGCCGGTACAGAGGGAACTGAACCATGTATGCAGGGAACTGAACACTGTACGCAGGGAACTGAAACCAGAACACAGGGAACTGAACTCGGTACGCAGGGAACTGAACCCGGTACACTGGGAGCTGAACCCGGTACAGAGGGAACTGAACCCAGTACGCAGGGAACTGAACCAGGTACGCAGGGAACTGAACGCAGTACACAGGTAACTGAACCCCATACGCAGGGAACAGAATCCCCTATGCAGGGGACTGAACCCTGTAAGCAGGGAACTGAACCCGGTACGCTGGGAACTGAACCCGGTACAGAGGGAACTGAACCCAGTACACAGGGAACTGAACCCGGTATGCAGGGAACTGAACCCGGTACACACGGAACTGAACCCTGCACGCAGGGAACTGAATCCGGTACAGAGGGAACTGAACGCAGTACACAGGGAACTGAACCCGGTACGCAGTGAACTGAACCCGGCACAGAGAGAACTGAACCCAGTACGCAGGGAACTGTTACTGGAACGCAGGGAACTGAAGCCATTACGCAGGGAACTGAACCCGGTACAGAGTGCACTGGAACCTATATGCAGGGAACTGAACCCCGTATGCAGGGAACTGAGCCCGGTAGGCAGGGAACTGAACCTCGTACGCAGGTCTCTGAACGGGGTACGCAGGCAACTGAACCCCGTTCGCAGGGAACTGAGCCCGGTAGGCAGGGAACTGAACCTCGTACGCTGGGACTTGCACCCAGTACGCAGGGAACTGAACCCGGTACGCTGGGAACTGAACCCCGTACGCTGGGAACTGAACCCAGTACGCAGTGAACTGAGCCTGGTACGCAGGGAACTGAAACCGGAACACAGGGAACTGAACCCTGTAAGCAGGGAACTTAAACCTGTACGCAGGGAACTGAGCCCGGTATGCAGGGACTTGAACACCGTACGCCGGGAACTGAACCCTGTACGCAGGGAATTGAAACCGGTACGCAGTGAACTGAACCTGGTATGCAGGGACTTGAACCCAGTACGCAGTGAACTGAGCCCGGTACAGAGGGAACTGAACCCGGCACGCAGAAAACTGAACCCGGTATGCAGGGAAATGAACCCGGTACAGTGGGAACTGAACCCGGTATGCAGGGAACTGGACCCAGTACACACTGAACTGAACCCGGTACAGAGGGAACTGAACCCAGTACACAGGGAACTGAACCCGGTACGCAGGGAACTGATCCCTGTACAGAGGGAACTGAACCCTATAAGCAGGGAACTGAAACCCGGTATGCAGGGAACTGAGTCCGCTATGCACGTATCTGAACCCGGTACGCAGTGAACTGAAATCGGTACGCAGGGAACTGAACACCATACGCAGGAAACTGAACCCGGAACGCAGTGAACTGAGCCCGGTACGCAGGGAACTGAACCCGGAACATAATGAACTGAACCCTGTACGCAGGGAACTGAACCCAGTATGCAGGGACTTGATCCCGGTAGACAGGGAACTGAGCCCGGTATGCAGTGACTTGAACCCCGTACGCAGGGAACTGAACACGGTACGCAGGGAACTTAACCCAGTATGCAGGGAACTGAAGCCGGTACAGAGGGAAGTGAACCCAGTACACAGGGAACTGAAGCCGGTCCCCAGGGAACTGAACCCGGTACAGAGGGAACTGAACCCTGTACGCAGGGAACTGAACCCTGTACGCAGGGAACTGAAACAGGTATGCAGGGAACTGAATGCAGTACACAGGGAACTGAACCCCATATGCAGGGAACAGAACCCCCTATGCAGGGAACTGAAACCTGCAAGCAGGGAACTGAACCAGGTACGCAGTGAACTGAACCTGGTATGCAGGGACTTGATCCCGGTACACAGGGAACTGAACCCGGTATGCAGGGAACTGAACCCGTATGCAGGGAAATGAACCCGGTACAGAGGGAACTGTACTCTGTATGAAGGGAACTGAACCCGGTATGCAGGGAACTGAACCCAGTACACAGATAACTGAACCCGGTGCAGAGGGAACTGAACCCAGTACACAGGGAACTGAACCCGGTACGCAGGGAACTGAACCCTGTACGCAAAAAACTGAGCCCGGTACGCAGGGACTTGAACCCAGTATGCAGGGAAGTGAGCCCGGTACACAGGGAACTGAACCCGGTACGCAGGGAACTGAACCCGGTACGCTGGGAACTGAACCCGGTACGCAGGGAACTGAACGCAGTACATAGGGAACTGAACCCTGTACGCAGGGAACTGAACCCGGTACAGAGGGAACTGAACCCAGGACCGCAGGGAACTGAACCCGGTACGCAGGGAACTGAACCCAGTACGGAGGGAACTTAACCCAGTACGCAAGGAACTGAACACGGTACAGAGGGAACTGAACCCTGTAGGCAGGGAACTTAACCTGGTATGCAGGGAACGGAACCCGGTACACAGGGAACTGAACCCGGTATGCAGGGAAATGAACCCGGTACGCTGCTAACGGAACCTGGTACGCTGGGAACTGAACCCTTTACGAGGGAACTTAACCTGGTACGCAGGGAACTGAATCCGGTACGCAGGGAACTGAACCCGGTACGCAGGGAACTGAACCCGGTACAGAGGGAACTGAACCTGGTACGCAGGGAACTGAACCCAGAACACAGGGAACTGAACCCGGTAAGCAGGGAACTGAAACCTGTAAGCAGGGAACTTAACCCTATATGCAGGGAACTGAACCACATACGCAGGGAACTGAAACCCGTACACAGGGAACTGAACCCAGTACGCAGTGAACTGAGCCCGGTACGCAGGGAACTGAACCCAGAACACAGGGAACTGAACCCAGTAAGCAGGGAACTGAAACCTGTAAGCAGGGAACTTAACCCTATATGCAGGGAACTGAACCACATACGCAGGGAACTGAAACCCGTACACAGGGAACTGAACCCTTTACGAGGGAACTTAAACTGGTACGCAGGGAATTGAACCCAGAACACAGGGAACTGAACCCGGTACGCACGGAACTGGTACCTGTACGCAGGGAACTTAACCCTATATGCAGGGAACTGAACCACATACGCAGGGAACTGAAACCCGTATACAGGGAACTGAACCCCCTATGCAGGGAACTGAACCCTGTACGCAGGGAACTGAGACCGGTACGCAGGGAACTGAAGCCAGTACGCAGGGAACTGAACCCGGTACGCAGGGAACTGAGCCCAGTACGCAGGGAACGGAACCCGGTACAGAAGGAAATAAACCCTGTATGCAGGGAAATGAACCCGGTACGCAGGGAACTGAGCCCGGTATGCAGGGACTTGAACCCCGTACGCCGGGATCTGAACCATGTACGCAGGGAATTGAACCCAGTACGCAGTGAACTAAACCTGGTATGCAGGGACTTGATACCGGTACGCAGGGAACTGAGCCCTGTATGCAGGGAACTGAACACGTACGGAGGGACTTGAACACAGTATGCAGTGAACTGAGCCCGGTACAGAGGGAACTGAACCCGGTACGGAGAGAACTGAACCCGGTATGCAGGGAACTGAACCCAGTACACAGGGAACTGAACTCGGTACAGAGGGAACTGAATCCAGTACACAGGGAAATGAACCCGGTACGCAGGGAACTGAATCCGGTACGCAGGGAACTGAACACAGTACACAGGGAACTGAACCCGGTACGCAGGGAACTGAACCCGGTACAGAGGGAACTGAACCGAGTACGCAGGGAAATGTGACCGGAACACAGGGAACTGAAGCCATTACACAGGGAACTGAACCCGGTACAGGGGGAACTGAAACCTATATGCAGGGAACCGAACCCCGTATGCAGGGAGCAGAACTCTGTACGCAGGGAATTGAATACGTTAGGCAGGGAACTGAACCCTGTAAGCAGGGAACTGAACCATGTACGCAGGGAACTGAACCTGGTATGCAGGGAACTGAACCATGTGCGCAGGGAACTGAACCTGGTATGCAGGGACTTGAACCCCGTATGCAGGGAACTGAAACCTGTACGCAGGGAACTGAACACGGGACGCAGTGAACTGAACCTGGTACGCAGGAGCTTGAACCCGTTACGCAGGGAACTGAGCCCGGTAAGCAGGCACAGGAACCCCGCAAGCTGGGAACTGAACCCAGTACGCAGGCAACTGAACCCCGTACGCAGGGAACTGAATCCGGTACGCAGGCAACTGAACCCCGTATGCAGGGAACTGAGCCCGGTAGGCAGGGAACTGAACCCCGTACGCAGGGCTCTGAACGGGGTACGCAGGCAACTGAACCCCGTTCACTGGGAACTGAGCCCGGTAGGCAGGGAACTGAAACTGGTACGCTGGGAACTGAACCCCGAACGCAGGGAACTGAACATAGAACGCAGTGAACTGAGCCCGGTACGCAGGGAACTGAACCCAGAACACAGGGAACTGAACCCTGTAAGCAGGGAACTGAAACCTGTACGCAGGGAACTTAACCCTATATGCAGGGAACTGAACCACATACGCAGGGAACTGAAACCCGTACACAGGGAACTGAACCCTGCACGCAGGGAACTGAACCCGGTACACAGGGAATTGAAACCTGTTTGCAGGGAACTGAACCCCCTATGCAGGGAACTGAACCCCGTATGCAGGGAACTGAACCCTGAATGCAAGAAACAGATCCCGGTACATAGGGAACTGAACCCTGTACGCAGGGAACTGAAGCTAGTACAAAGACAACTGAACCCGGTACGCAGGGAAGGGAACCAGGTACGAAGGCAACTGAACCCAGTACGCAGGGAGCTGAGACAGGTACGCAGGGAACTGACCCCAGTACGCAGGGAACTGAACCCGGTACGCAGTGAACTGAGCCCAGTACGCAGGGAACTGAACCCGGTACAGAAGGAAATAAACCCTGTATGCAGGGAACTGATTCCGGTACGCAGGGAACTGAACCCGGTACGCAGGGAACTGAACACAGAACACAGGGAACTGAACCCTGTAGCAGGGAACTGAAAACTGTACGCAGGGAACTGAGCCCGGTTTGCAGGGACTTGAACCCCGTACGCCGGGAACTGAAGCATATACGCAGGGAATTGAACCCGGTACGCAGTGAACTGAACCTGCTATGCAGGGACTTGATACCGGTACGCAGGGAACTGAGCCCGGTATGCAGGGAACTGAACACGTACGCAGGGACTTGAACCCAGTATGCAGTGAACTGAGCCCGGTACAGAGGGAACTGAACACAGTACGGAGAGAACTGAACCCGGTATGCAGGGAACTGAACCCGGTACAGAGGGAACTGAACTCTGTATGCAGGGAACTGAACCCGGTATGCAGGGAACTGAACCCAGTACACAGGGAACTGAACTCGGTACAGAGGGAACTGAATCCAGTACACAGGGAAATGAACCCGGTACGCAGGGAACTGAATCCGGTACGCAGGGAACTGAATGCAGTACAAAGGGAACTGAACCCGGTACGCAGAGAACTGTACCCGGTACAGAGGGAAATGAACCGAGTACGCAGGGAAATAAGCCCGGTACGCAGGGAACTGAACGCAGTACGCAGGGAACTGAACCTGGTACGCTGGGAACAGAACCCGGTACAGAGAGAACTGAACACTGTAGGCAGGGAACTTAACCTGGTACGCAGGGAACTGAACACTGTATGCAGGGAACTGAACCCGGTACAGAGGGAACTGAACCCTGTATGCAGGGAACTGAACACTGTACGCAGGGAACTGAAACCAGAACACAGGGATCTGAACTCGGTACGCAGAGAACTGAACGCGGTACACTGGGAGCTGAACCCGGTACAGAGGGAACTGAACCCAGTACGCAGGGAACTGAACCAGGTACGCAGGGAACTGAACGCAGTACACAGGTAACTGAACCCCATACGCAGGGAACAGAATCCCCTATGCTGGGAACTAAACCCTGTAAGCAGGGAACTGAACCCGGTACGCTGGGAACTGAAACCGGTACAGAGGGAACTGAACCCAGTACACAGGGAACTGAACCCGATATGCAGGGAACTGAACCCTTACGCAAGAAACAGAACCCGGTACATAGGGAACTGAACCCTGTACGCAGGGGACTGAAGCTAGTACAAAGACAACTGAACCCGGTACGCAGGGAAGTGAACCCGGTACGAAGGCAACTGAACCCAGTACGCAGGGAACTGAGACCGGTACGCAGGGAACTGAAGCCAGTACGCAGGGAACTGAACCCGGTACGCAGTGAACTGAGCCCAGTACGCAGGGAACTGAACCCGGTACAGAAGGAAATAAACCCTGTATGCACGGAACTGAACCCGGTACGCAGGGAACTGAACACAGAACCAAGGGAACTGAACCCTGTAGCAGGGAACTGAAAACTGTAAGCAGGGAACTGAGCCCGGATTGCAGGGACTTGAACCCCGTACGCCGGGAACTGAAGCATGTACGCAGGGAATTGAACCCGGTACGCAGTGAACTGAACCTGCTATGCAGGGACTTGATACCGGTACGCAGGGAACTGAGCCCGATATGCAGGGAACTGAACACGTACGCAGGGACTTGAACCCAGTATGCAGTGAACTGAGCCCGGTACAGAGGGAACTGAAAACGGTACGGAGAGAACTGAACCCAGCATGCAGGGAACTGAAACCGGTAAAGAGGGAACTGAACTCTGTATGCAGGGAACTGAACCCGGTATGCAGGGAACTGAACCCAGTACACAGGGAACTGAACTCGGTACAGAGGGAACTGAATCCAGTAAACAGGGAAATGAACCCGGTACGCAGGGAACTGAATCCGGTACGCAGGGAACTGAATGCAGTACAAAGGGAACTGAACCCGGTACGCAGAGAACTGAACCCGGTACAGAGGGAACTGAACCGAGTACGCAGGGAAATAAGCCCGGTACGCAGGGAACTGAACGCAGTATGCAGGGAACTGAACCCGGTACGCTGGGAACAGAACCCGGTACAGAGAGAACTGAACACTGTAGGCAGGGAACTTAATCTGGTACGCAGGGAACTGAACACTGTATGCAGGGAACTGAACCCGGTACAGAGGGAACTGAACCCTGTATGCAGGGAACTGAACACTGTACGCAGGGAACTGAAACCAGAACACAGGGAACTGAACTCGGTACGCAGAGAACTGAACCCGGTACACTGGGAGCTGAACCCGGTACAGAGGGAACTGAACCCAGTACGCAGGGAACTGAACCAGGTACGCAGGGAACTGAACGCAGTACACAGGTAACTGAACCCCATACGCAGGGAACAGAATCCCCTTGAAAGGGGACTGAACACTCTAAGCAGGGAACTGAACCCTGTACGCAGGGAACTAAACCCTGTAAGCAGGGAACTGAACCCGGTACGCTGGGAACTGAAACCGGTACAGAGGGAACTGAACCCAGTACACAGGGAACTGAACCCGATATGCAGGGAACTGAACCCTTACGCAAGAAACAGAACCCGGTACATAGGGAACTGAACCCTGTACGCAGGGGACTGAAGCTAGTACAAAGACAACTGAACCCGGTACGCAGGGAAGTGAACCCGGTACGAAGGCAACTGAACCCAGTACGCAGGGAACTGAGACCGGTACGCAGGGAACTGAAGCCAGTGCGCAGGGAACTGAACCCGGTACGCAGTGAACTGAGCCCAGTACGCAGGGAACTGAACCCGGTACAGAAGGAAATAAACCCTGTATGCACGGAACTGAACCCGGTACGCAGGGAACTGAACACAGAACCAAGGGAACTGAACCCTGTAGCAGGGAACTGAAAACTGTACGCAGGGAGCTGAGCCCGGTTTGCAGGGACTTGAACCCCGTACGCCGGGAACTGAAGCATGTACGCAGGGAATTGAACCCGGTACGCAGTGAACTGAACCTGCTATGCAGGGAGTTGATACCGGTACGCAGGGAAATGAGACCGATATGCAGGGAACTGAACACGTACGCAGGGACTTGAACCCAGTATGCAGTGAACTGAGCCGGGTACAGAGGGAACTGAACACGGTACGGAGAGAACTGAACCCGGTATGCAGGGAACTGAACCCGGTACAGAGGGAACTGAACACTGTAGGCAGGGAACTTAACCTGGTACGCAGGGAACTGAACACTGTATGCAGGGAACTGAACCCGGTACAGAGGGAACTGAACCATGTATGCAGGGACATGAACACTGTACGCAGAGAACTGAAACCAGAACACAGGGAACTGAACCCGATATGCAGGGAACTGAACCCTTACGCAAGAAACAGAACCCGGTACATAGGGAACTGAACCCTGTACGCAGGGGACTGAAGCTAGTACAAAGACAACTGAACCCGGTACGCAGGGAAGTGAACCCGGTACGAAGGCAACTGAAACCAGTACGCAGGGAACTGAGACCGGTACGCAGGGAACTGAACCCAGTACGCAGGGAACTGAACCCTGTACGCAGGGAACTGAGCCCGGTACAGAGGGAACTGAACCCAGTACGCAGGGAACTGAAACCAGAACACAGGGATCTGAACTCGGTACGCAGAGAACTGAACCCGGTACACTGGGAGCTGAACCCGGTACAGAGGGAACTGAACCCAGTACGCAGGGAACTGAACCAGGTACGCAAGGAACTGAACGCAGTACACAGGTAACTGAACCCCATACGCAGGGAACAGAATCCCCTATGCAGGGAACTAAACCCTGTAAGCAGGGAACTGAACCCGGTACGCTGGGAACTGAAACCGGTACAGAGGGAACTGAACCCAGTACACAGGGAACTGAACCCGATATGCAGGGAACTGAACACTTACGCAAGAAACAGAACCCGGTACATAGGGAACTGAACCCTGTACGCAGGGGACTGAAGCTAGTACAAAGACAACTGAACCCGGTACGCAGGGAAGTGAACCCGGCACGAAGGCAACTGAACCCAGTACGCAGGGAACTGAGACCGGTACGCAGGGAACTGAAGCCAGTACGCAGGGAACTGAACCCGGTACGCAGTGAACTGAGCCCAGTACGCAGGGAACTGAACCCGGTACAGAAGGAAATAAACCCTGTATGCACGGAACTGAACCCGGTACGCAGGGAACTGAACACAGAACCAAGGGAACTGAACCCTGTAGCAGGGAACTGAAACCTGTACGCAGGGAACTGAGCCCGGTTTGCAGGGACTTGAACCCCGTACGCCGGGAACTGAAGCATGTACGCAGGGAATTGAACCCGGTACGCAGTGAACTGAACCTGCTATGCAGGGACTTGATACCGGTACGCAGGGAACTGAGCCCGATATGCAGGGAACTGAACACGTACGCAGGGAATTGAACCCAGTATGCAGTGAACTGAGCCCGGTACAGAGGGAACTGAACACGGTACGGAGAGAACTGAACCCGGTATGCAGGGAACTGAACCCGGTACAGAGGGAACTGAACTCTGTATGCAGGGAACTGAACCCGGTATGCAGGGAACTGAACCCAGTACACAGGGAACTGAACTCGGTACAGAGGGAACTGAATCCAGTAAACAGGGAAATGAACCCGGTACGCAGAGAACTGAACCCGGTACAGAGGGAACTGAACCGAGTACGCAGGGAAATAAGCCCGGTACGCAGGGAACTGAACACTGTAGGCAGGAAACTTAACCTGGTACGCAGGGAACTGAACACTGTATGCAGGGAACTGAACCCGGTACAGAGGGAACTGAACCATGTATGCAGGGAACTGAACACTGTACGCAGGGAACTGAAACCAGAACACAGGGAACTGAACTCGGTACGCAGAGAACTGAACCCGGTACACTGGGAGCTGAACCCGGTACAGAGGGAACTGAACCCAGTACGCAGGGAACTGAACCAGGTACGCAGGGAACTGAACGCAGTACACAGGTAACTGAACCCCATACGCAGGGAACAGAATCCCCTATGCAGGGAACTAAACCCTGTAAGCAGGGAACTGAACCCGGTACGCTGGGAACTGAAACCGGTACAGAGGGAACTGAACCCAGTACACAGGGAACTGAACCCGATATGCAGGGAACTGAACCCTTACGCAAGAAACAGAACCCGGTACATAGGGAACTGAACCCTGTACGCAGGGGACTGAAGCTAGTACAAAGACAACTGAACCCGGTACGCAGGGAAGTGAACCCGGTACGAAGGCAACTGAACCCAGTACGCAGGGAACTGAGACCGGTACGCAGGGAACTGAAGCCAGTACGCAGGGAACTGAACCCGGTACGCAGTGAACTGAGCCCAGTACGCAGGGAACTGAACCCGGTACAGAAGGAAATAAACCCTGTATGCACGGAACTGAACACGGTACGCAGGGAACTGAACACAGAACCAAGGGAACTGAACCCTGTAGCAGGGAACTGAAAACTGTACGCAGGGAACTGAGCCCGGTTTGCAGGGACTTGAACCCCGTACGCCGGGAACTGAAGCATGTACGCAGGGAATTGAACCCGGTACGCAGTGAACTGAACCTGCTATGCAGGGACTTGATACCGGTACGCAGGGAACTGAGCCCGATATGCAGGGAACTGAACACGTACGCAGGGACTTGAACCCAGTATGCAGTGAACTGAGCCCGGTACAGAGGGAACTGAACACGGTACGGAGAGAACTGAACCCGGTATGCAGGGAACTGAACCCAGTACAGAGGGAACTGAACTCTGTATGCAGGGAACTGAACCCGGTATGCAGGGAACTGAACCCAGTACACAGGGAACTGAACTCGGTACAGAGGGAACTGAATCCAGTAAACAGGGAAATGAACCCGGTACGCAGGGAACTGAATCCGGTACGCAGGGAACTGAATGCAGTACAAAGGGAACTGAACCCGGTACGCAGAGAACTGAACCCGGTACAGAGGGAACTGAACCGATTACGCAGGGAAATAAGCCCGGTACGCAGGGAACTGAACGCAGTACGCAGGGAACTGAACCCGGTACAGAGGGAACTGAACACTGTAGGCAGGGAACTTAACCTGGTACGCAGGGAACTGAACACTGTATGCAGGGAACTGAACCCGGTACAGAGGGAACTGAACCCTGTATGCAGGGAACTGAACACTGTACGCAGGGAACTGAAACCAGAACACAGGGAACTGAACTCGGTACGCAGAGAACTGAACCCGGTACACTGGGAGCTGAACCCGGTACAGAGGGAACTGAACCCAGTACGCAGGGAACTGAACCAGGTACGCAGGGAACTGAACGCAGTACACAGTTAACGGAACCCCATACGCAGGGAACAGAATCCCCTATGCAGGGGACTGAACACTCTAAGCAGGGAACTGAACCCTGTACGCTGGGAACTGAACCCGGTACAGAGGGAACTAAACCCTGTAAGCAGGGAACTGAACCCGGTACGCTGGGAACTGAAAACGGTACAGAGGGAACTGAACCCAGTACACAGGGAATGGAACCCGGTATGCAGGGAACTGAACCCTTACGCAAGAAACAGAACCCGGTACATAGGGAACTGAACCCTGTACGCAGGGGACTGAAGCTAGTACAAAGACAACTGAACCCGGTACGCAGGGAAGTGAACCCGGTACGAAGGCAACTGAACCCAGTACGCAGGGAACTGAGACCGGTACGCAGGGAACTGAAGCCAGTACACAGGGAACTGAACCGGTACGCAGTGAACTGAGCCCAGTACGCAGGGAACTGAACCCGGTACAGAAGGAAATAAACCCTGTATGCACGGAACTGAACCCGGTACGCAGGGAACTGAACACAGAACCAAGGGAACTGAACCCTGTAGCAGGGAACTGAAAACTGTACGCAGGGAGCTGAGCCCGGTTTGCAGGGACTTGAACCCCCTACGCCGGGAACTGAAGCATGTACGCAGGGAATTGAACCCGGTACTCAGTGAACTGAACTTGCTATGCAGGGACTTGATACCGGTACGCAGGGAACTGAGACCGATATGCAGGGAACTGAACACGTACGCAGGGACTTGAACCCAGTATGCAGTGAACTGAGCCCGGTACAGAGGGAACTGAACACGGTACGGAGAGAACTGAACCCGGTATGCAGGGAACTGAACCCGGTACAGAGGGAACTGAACACTGTAGGCAGGGAACTTAACCTGGTACGCAGGGAACTGAACACTGTATGCAGGGAACTGAACCCGGTACAGAGGGAACTGAACCATGTATGCAGGGAACTGAACACTGTACGCAGGGAACTGAAACCAGAACACAGGGATCTGAACTCGGTACGCAGAGAACTGAACCCGGTACACTGGGAGCTGAACCCGGTACAGAGGGAACTGAACCCAGTACGCAGGGAACTGAACCAGGTACGCAGGGAACTGAACGCAGTACACAGGTAACTGAACCCCATACGCAGGGAACAGAATCCCCTATGCAGGGAACTAAACCCTGTAAGCAGGGAACTGAACCCGGTACGCTGGGAACTGGAACCGGTACAGAGGGAACTGAACCCAGTACACAGGGAACTGAACCCGATATGCAGGGAACTGAACCCTTACGCAAGAAACAGAACCCGGTACATAGGGAACTGAACCCTGTACGCAGGGGACTGAAGCTAGTACAAAGACAACTGAACCCGGTACGCAGGGAAGTGAACCCGGTACGAAGGCAACTGAACCCAGTACGCAGGGAACTGAGACCGGTACGCAGGGAACTGAAGCCAGTACGCAGGGAACTGAACCCGGTACGCAGTGAACTGAGTCCAGTACGCAGGGAACTGAACCCGGTACAGAAGGAAATAAACCCTGTATGCACGGAACTGAACCCGGTACGCAGGGAACTGAACACAGAACCAAGGGAACTGAACCCTGTAGCAGGGAACTGAAAACTGTACGCAGGGAACTGAGCCCGGTTTGCAGGGACTTGAACCCCCTACGCCGGGAACTGAAGCATGTACGCAGGGAATTGAACCCGGTACGCAGTGAACTGAACCTGCTATGCAGGGACTTGATACCGGTACGCAGGGAACTGAGACCGATATGCAGGGAACTGAACACGTACGCAGGGACTTGAACCCAGTATGCAGTGAACTGAGCCCGGTACAGAGGGAACTGAACACGGTACGGAGAGAACTGAACCCGGTATGCAGGGAACTGAACCCGGTAAAGAGGGAACTGAACTCTGTATGCAGGGAACTGAACCCGGTATGCAGGGAACTGAACCCAGTACACAGGGAACTGATTCGGTACATCGGGAACTGAATCCAGTAAACAGGGAAATGAACCCGGTACGCAGGGAACTGAATCCGGTACGCAGGGAACTGAATGCAGTACAAAGGGAACTGAACCCGGTACGCAGAGAACTGAACCCGGTACAGAGGGAACAGAACCGAGTACGCAGGGAAATAAGCCCGGTACGCAGGGAACTGAACGCAGTACGCAGGGAACTGAACCCGGTACGCTGGGAACAGAACCCGGTACAGAGAGAACTGAACACTGTAGGCAGGGAACTTAACCTGGTACGCAGGGAACTGAACACTGTATGCAGGGAACTGAACCCGGTACAGAGGGAACTGAACCCTGTATGCAGGGAACTGAACACTGTACGCAGGGAACTGAAACCAGAACACAGGGAACTGAACTCGGTACGCAGAGAACTGAACCCGGTACACTGGGAGCTGAACTCAGTACAGAGGGAACTGAACCCAGTACGCAGGGAACTGAACCAGGTACGCAGGGAACTGAACGCAGTACACAGGTAACTGAACCCCATACGCAGGGAACAGAATCCCCTATGCAGGGAACTAAACCCTGTAAGCAGGGAACTGAACCCGGTACGCTGGGAACTGAAACCGGTACAGAGGGAACTGAACCCAGTACACAGGGAACTGAACCCGATATGCAGGGAACTGAACCCTTACGCAAGAAACAGAACCCGGTACATAGGGAACTGAACCCTGTACGCAGGGGACTGAAGCTAGTACAAAGACAACTGAACCCGGTACGCAGGGAAGTGAACCCGGTACGAAGGCAACTGAACCCAGTACGCAGGGAACTGAGACCGGTACGCAGGGAACTGAAGCCAGTACGCAGGGAACTGAACCCGGTACGCAGTGAACTGAGCCCAGTACGCAGGGAACTGAACCCGGTACAGAAGGAAATAAACCCTGTATGCACGGAACTGAACCCGGTACGCAGGGAACTGAACACAGAACCAAGGGAACTGAACCCTGTAGCAGGGAACTGAAAACTGTACGCAGGGAACTGAGCCCGGTTTGCAGGGACTTGAACCCCGTACGCCGGGAACTGAAGCATGTACGCAGGGAATTGAACCCGGTACGCAGTGAACTGAACCTGCTATGCAGGGACTTGATACCGGTACGCAGGGAACTGAGACCGATATGCAGGGAACTGAACACGTACGCAGGGACTTGAACCCAGTATGCAGTGAACTGAGCCCGGTACAGAGGGAACTGAACACGGTACGGAGAGAACTGAACCCGGTATGCAGGGAACTGAACCCGGTAAAGAGGGAACTGAACTCTGTATGCAGGGAACTGAACCCGGTATGCAGGGAACTGAACCCAGTACACAGGGAACTGATTCGGTACATCGGGAACTGAATCCAGTAAACAGGGAAATGAACCCGGTACGCAGGGAACTGAATCCGGTACGCAGGGAACTGAATGCAGTACAAAGGGAACTGAACCCGGTACGCAGAGAACTGAACCCGGTACAGAGGGAACAGAACCGAGTACGCAGGGAAATAAGCCCGGTACGCAGGGAACTGAACGCAGTACGCAGGGAACTGAACCCGGTACGCTGGGAACAGAACCCGGTACAGAGAGAACTGAACACTGTAGGCAGGGAACTTAACCTGGTACGCAGGGAACTGAACACTGTACGCAGGGAACTGAACCCGGTACAGAGGGAACTGAACCCTGTATGAAGGGAACTGAACACTGTACGCAGGGAACTGAAACCAGAACACAGGGAACTGAACTCGGTACGCAGAGAACTGAACCCGGTACACTGGGAGCTGAACTCAGTACAGAGGGAACTGAACCCAGTACGCAGGGAACTGAACCAGGTACGCAGGGAACTGAACGCAGTACACAGGTAACTGAACCCCATACGCAGGGAAAAGAATCCCCTATGCAGGGAACTAAACCCTGTAAGCAGGGAACTGAACCCGGTACGCTGGGAACTGAAAACGGTACAGAGGGAACTGAACCCAGTACACAGGGAACTGAACCCGATATGCAGGGAACTGAACCCTTACGCAAGAAACAGAACCCGGTACATAGGGAACTGAACCCTGTACGCAGGGGACTGAAGCTAGTATAAAGACAACTGAACCCGGTACGCAGGGAAGTGAACCCGGTACGAAGGCAACTGAACCCAGTACGCAGGGAACTGAGACCGGTACGCAGGGAACTGAAGCCAGTACACAGGGAACTGAACCCGGTACGCAGTGAACTGAGCCCAGTACGCAGGGAACTGAACCCGGTACAGAAGGAAATAAACCCTGTATGCACGGAACTGAACCCGGTACGCAGGGAACTGAACACAGAACCAAGGGAACTGAACCCTGTAGCAGGGAACTGAAAACTGTACGCAGGGAACTGAGCCCGGTATGCAGGGACTTGAACCCCGGACGCCGGGAACTGAAGCATGTACGCAGGGAATTGAACCCGGTACGCAGTGAACTGAACCTGCTATGCAGGGACTTGATACCGGTACGCAGGGAACTGAGCCCGATATGCAGGGAACTGAACACGTACGCAGGGACTTGAACCCAGTATGCAGTGAACTGAGCCCGGTACAGAGGGAACTGAACACGGTACGGAGAGAACTGAACCCGGTATGCAGGGAACTGAACCCGGTACAGAGGGAACTGAACACTGTAGGCAGGGAACTTAACCTGGTACGCAGGGAACTGAACACTGTATGCAGGGAACTGAACCCGGTACAGAGGGAACTGAACCATGTATGCAGGGAACTGAACACTGTACGCAGGGAACTGAAACCAGAACACAGGGATCTGAACTCGGTACGCAGAGAACTGAACCCGGTACACTGGGAGCTGAACCCGGTACAGAGGGAACTGAACCCAGTACGCAGGGAACTGAACCAGGTACGCAAGGAACTGAACGCAGTACACAGGTAACTGAACCCCATACGCAGGGAACAGAATCCCCTATGCAGGGAACTAAACCCTGTAAGCAGGGAACTGAACCCGGTACGCTGGGAACTGAAACCGGTACAGAGGGAACTGAACCCAGTACACAGGGAACTGAACCCGATATGCAGGGAACTGAACCCTTACGCAAGAAACAGAACCCGGTACATAGGGAACTGAACCCTGTACGCAGGGGACTGAAGCTAGTACAAAGACAACTGAACCCGGTACGCAGGTAAGTGAACCCGGTACGAAGGCAACTGAACCCAGTACGCAGGGAACTGAGACCGGTACGCAGGGAACTGAAGCCAGTACACAGGGAACTGAACCCGGTACGCAGTGAACTGAGCCCAGTACGCAGGGAACTGAACCCGGTACAGAAGGAAATAAACCCTGTATGCACGGAACTGAACACGGTACGCAGGGAACTGAACACAGAACCAAGGGAACTGAACCCTGTAGCAGGGAACTGAAAACTGTACGCAGGGAACTGAGCCCGGTATGCAGGGACTTGAACCCCGTACGCCGGGAACTGAAGCATGTACGCAGGGAATTGAACCCGGTACGCAGTGAACTGAACCTGCTATGCAGGGACTTGATACCGGTACGCAGGGAACTGAGCCCGATATGCAGGGAACTGAACACGTACGCAGGGACTTGAACCCAGTATGCAGTGAACTGAGCCCGGTACAGAGGGAACTGAACACGGTACGGAGAGAACTGAACCCGGTATGCAGGGAACTGAACCCGGTACAGAGGGAACTGAACACTGTAGGCAGGGAACTTAACCTGGTACGCAGGGAACTGAACACTGTATGCAGGGAACTGAACCCGGTACAGAGGGAACTGAACCATGTATGCAGGGAACTGAACACTGTACGCAGGGAACTGAAACCAGAACACAGGGATCTGAACTCGGTACGCAGAGAACTGAACCCGGTACACTGGGAGCTGAACCCGGTACAGAGGGAACTGAACCCAGTACGCAGGGAACTGAACCAGGTACGCAAGGAACTGAACGCAGTACACAGGTAACTGAACCCCATACGCAGGGAACAGAATCCCCTATGCAGGGAACTAAACCCTGTAAGCAGGGAACTGAACCCGGTACGCTGGGAACTGAAACCGGTACAGAGGGAACTGAACCCAGTACACAGGGAACTGAACCCGATATGCAGGGAACTGAACACTTACGCAAGAAACAGAACCCGGTACATAGGGAACTGAACCCTGTACGCAGGGGACTGAAGCTAGTACAAAGACAACTGAACCCGGTACGCAGGGAAGTGAACCCGGTACGAAGGCAACTGAACCCAGTACGCAGGGAACTGAGACCGGTACGCAGGGAACTGAAGCCAGTACGCAGGGAACTGAACCCAGTACGCAGTGAACTGAGCCCAGTACGCAGGGAACTGAACCCGGTACAGAAGGAAATAAACCCTGTATGCACGGAACTGAACCCGGTACGCAGGGAACTGAACACAGAACCAAGGGAACTGAACCCTGTAGCAGGGAACTGAAAACTGTACGCAGGGAACTGAGCCCGGTTTGCAGGGACTTGAACCCCGTACGCCGGGAACTGAAGCATGTACGCAGGGAATTGAACCCGGTACGCAGTGAACTGAACCTGCTATGCAGGGACTTGATACCGGTACGCAGGGAACTGAGACCGATATGCAGGGAACTGAACACGTACGCAGGGACTTGAACCCAGTATGCAGTGAACTGAGCCCGGTACAGAGGGAACTGAACACGGTACGGAGAGAACTGAACCCGGTATGCAGGGAACTGAACCCGGTAAAGAGGGAACTGAACTCTGTACGCAGGGAACTGAACCCGGTATGCAGGGAACTGATCCCAGTACACAGGGAACTGATTCGGTACATCGGGAACTGAATCCAGTAAACAGGGAAATGAACCCGGTACGCAGGGAACTGAATCCGGTACGCAGGGAACTGAATGCAGTACAAAGGGAACTGAACCCGGTACGCAGAGAACTGAACCCGGTACAGAGGGAACAGAACCGAGTACGCAGGGAAATAAGCCCGGTACGCAGGGAACTGAACGCAGTACGCAGGGAACTGAACCCGGTACGCTGGGAACAGAACCCGGTACAGAGAGATCTGAACACTGTAGGCAGGGAACTTAACCTGGTACGCAGGGAACTGAACACTGTATGCAGGGAACTGAACCCGGTACAGAGGGAACTGAACCCTGTATGCAGGGAACTGAACACTGTACGCAGGGAACTGAAACCAGAACACAGGGAACTGAACTCGGTACGCAGAGAACTGAACCCGGTACACTGGGAGCTGAACCCGGTACAGAGGGAACTGAACCCAGTACACAGGGAACTGAACCCGATATGCAGGGAACTGAACCCTTACGCAAGAAACAGAACCCGGTACATAGGGAACTGAACCCTGTACGCAGGGGACTGAAGCTAGTACAAAGACAACTGAACCCGGTACGCAGGGAAGTGAACCCGGTACGAAGGCAACTGAACCCAGTACGCAGGGAACTGAGACCGGTACGCAGGGAACTGAAGCCAGTACGCAGGGAACTGAACCCGGTACGCAGTGAACTGAGCCCAGTACGCAGGGAACTGAACCCGGTACAGAAGGAAATAAACCCTGTATGCACGGAACTGAACCCGGTACGCAGGGAACTGAACACAGAACCAAGGGAACTGAACCCTGTAGCAGGGAACTGAAAACTGTACGCAGGGAACTGAGCCTGGTTTGCAGGGACTTGAACCCCGTACGCCGGGAACTGAAGCATGTACGCAGGGAATTGAACCCGGTACGCAGTGAACTGAACCTGCTATGCAGGGACTTGATACCGGTACGCAGGGAACTGAGACCGATATGCAGGGAACTGAACACGTACGCAGGGACTTGAACCCAGTATGCAGTGAACTGAGCCCGGTACAGAGGGAACTGAACACGGTACGGAGAGAACTGAACCCGGTATGCAGGGAACTGAACCCGGTAAAGAGGGAACTGAACTCTGTATGCAGGGAACTGAACCCGGTATGCAGGGAACTGAACCCAGTACACAGGGAACTGATTCGGTACATCGGGAACTGAATCCAGTAAACAGGGAAATGAACCCGGTACGCAGGGAACTGAATCCGGTACGCAGGGAACTGAATGCAGTACAAAGGGAACTGAACCCGGTACGCAGAGAACTGAACCCGGTACAGAGGGAACAGAACCGAGTACGCAGGGAAATAAGCCCGGTACGCAGGGAACTGAACGCAGTACGCAGGGAACTGAACCCGGTACGCTGGGAACAGAACCCGGTACAGAGAGAACTGAACACTGTAGGCAGGGAACTTAACCTGGTACGCAGGGAACTGAACACTGTATGCAGGGAACTGAACCCGGTACAGAGGGAACTGAACCCTGTGTGCAGGGAACTGAACACTGTACGCAGGGAACTGAAACCAGAACACAGGGAACTGAACTCGGTACGCAGAGAACTGAACCCGGTACACTGGGAGCTGAACTCAGTACAGAGGGAACTGAACCCAGTACGCAGGGAACTGAACCAGGTACGCAGGGAACTGAACGCAGTACACAGGTAACTGAACCCCATACGCAGGGAACAGAATCCCCTATGCAGGGAACTAAACCCTGTAAGCAGGGAACTGAACCCGGTACGCTGGGAACTGAAACCGGTACAGAGGGAACTGAACCCAGTACACAGGGAACTGAACCCGATATGCAGGGAACTGAACCCTTACGCAAGAAACAGAACCCGGTACATAGGGAACTGAACCCTGTACGCAGGGGACTGAAGCTAGTACAAAGACAACTGAACCCGGTACGCAGGGAAGTGAACCCGGTACGAAGGCAACTGAACCCAGTACGCAGGGAACTGAGACCGGTACGCAGGGAACTGAAGCCAGTACGCAGGGAACTGAACCCGGTACGCAGTGAACTGAGCCCAGTACGCAGGGAACTGAACCCGGTACAGAAGGAAATAAACCCTGTATGCACGGAACTGAACCCGGTACGCAGGGAACTGAACACAGAACCAAGGGAACTGAACCCTGTAGCAGGGAACTGAAAACTGTACGCAGGGAACTGAGCCCGGTATGCAGGGACTTGAACCCCGTACGCCGGGAACTGAAGCATGTACGCAGGGAATTGAACCCGGTACGCAGTGAACTGAACCTGCTATGCAGGGACTTGATACCGGTACGCAGGGAACTGAGCCCGGTATGCAGGGAACTGAACACGTACGCAGGGACTTGAACCCAGTATGCAGTGAACTGAGCCCGGTACAGAGGGAACTGAACACGGTACGGAGAGAACTGAACCCGGTATGCAGGGAACTGAACCCGGTACAGAGCGAACTGAACTCTGTATGCAGGGAACTGAACCCGGTATGCAGGGAAGTGAACCCAGTACACAGGGAACTGAACTCGTTACAGAGGGAACTGAATCCAGTACACAGGGAAATGAACCCGGAACGCAGGGAACTGAATCCGGTACGCAGGGAACTGAATGCTGTAGAAAGGGAACTGAACCCGGTACGCAGGGATCTGAACCCGTTACAGAGGGAACTGAACCGAGTACGCAGGGAACTGAGCCCGGTACGCAGGGAAATGAACGCAGTACGCAGGGAACTGAACCCGGTATGCAGGGAACAGAACCCGGTACAGAGAGAACTGAACACTGTAGGCAGGGAACTTAACCTGGTACGCAGGGAACTGAACACTGTACGCAGGGAACTGAACCCGGTACAGAGGGAACTGAACCACGTATGCAGGGAACTGAACACTGTACGCAGGGAACTGAAACCAAAACACAGGGAACTGAACTCGGTACGCAGGGAACTGAACCCGGTACACTGGGAGCTGAACCCGGTGCAGAGGGAACTGAACCCAGTACGCAGGGAACTGAACCAGTTACGCAGGGAACTGAACGCAGTACACAGGTAACTGAACCCCATACGCAGGGAACAGAATCCCCTATGCAGGGAACTGAACCCTGTAAGCAGGGAACTGAACCCGGTACGCTGGGAACTGAAACCGGTACAGAGGGAACTGAACCCAGTACACAGGGAACTGAGCCCTGCATGCAGGGAACTGAACACGTACGCAGGGACCTGAACCCAGTATGCAGTGAACTGAGCCCGGTACAGAGGGAACTGAACACGGTACGGAGAGAACTGAACCCGGTATGCAGGGAACTGAACCCGATATGCAGGGAACTGAAGCCGGTACACACGGAACTGAACCCTGCATGCAGGGAACTGTGACCAGAACGCAGGGAACTGAAGCCATTACGCAGGGAACTGAACCCGGTACAGAGGGAACTGAAACCTATATGCAGTGAACTGAACCCCGTATGCAGGGAGCAGAACTCTGTACGCAGTGAACTGAAGCCGGTAGGCAGGGAACTGAACCCTGTAAGCAGGGAACTGAACAATGTACGCAGGGAACTGAACCTGGTACGCAGGGACTTGAACCCCGTATGCAGGGAACTGAAACCTGTACGCAGGGAACTGAACACGGGACGCAGTGAACTGAACCTGGTACGCAGGAACTTGAACCCGTTACGCAGGGAACTGAGCCCCGTAAGCAGGGACATGAACCCCGTACGCAGGGAACTGAAAACAGTACGCAGGCAACTGAACCCCGTATGCACGGAACAGAGCCCGGTAGGCAGGGAACTGAACCTCGTACGCAGGGCTCTGAACGGGGTACGCAGGCAACTGAACCCCGTTCGCAGGGAACTGAGCCCGGTAGGCAGGGAACTGAACCTGGTACGCTGGGACTTGCACCCAGTACGCAGGGAACTGAACCCGGTACGCTGGGAACTGAACCCCGTACGCTGGGAACTGAACCCAGTACGCAGTGAACTGAGCCCGGTACGCAGGGAACTGAACCCAGAACACAGGGAACTGACCCCTGTAAGCAGGGAACTTAAACCTGTACGCAGGGAACTGAGCCCGGTATGGAGGGACTTGAACACCGTACGCAGGGAACTGAAACCTGTACGCAGTGAACTGAACCTGGTATGCAGGGACTTGAACCCAGTACGCAGTGAACTGAGCCCGGTACAGAGGGAACTGAACCCGGTACGCAGAGAACTGAACCCGGTATGCAGGGAAATGAACCCGGTACAGAGGGAACTGAACCCGGTATGCAGGGAACTGGACCCAGTACACACTGAACTGAACCCGGTACAGAGGGAACTGAACCCAGTACACAGGAAACTGAACCCGGTACGCAGGGAACTGAACCCGGCACATAGGGAACTGAACCCTATAAGCAGGGAACTGAAACCCGGTACGAAGGGAACTGAGCCCGCTATGCACGGAACTGAACCCGGTACGCACTGAACTGAAATCGGTACGCAGGGAACTGAACACCGTACGCAGGAAACTGAACCCGGAACGCAGTGAACTGAGCCCGGTACGCAGGAAACTGAACCCGGAACATAATGAACTGAACCCTGTACGCAGGGAACTGAACCCAGTATGCAGGGACTTGATCCCGGTACACAGGGAACTGAGCCCGGTATGCAGGGACTTGAACCCCGTACGCAGGGAGCTGAACACGGTACGCAGGGAACTGAACCCAGTAAACAGGGAACTGAACCCGGTACGCAGGGAACGGAACCCGGTACAGAGCGAACTGAACCCTGTACGCAGGGAACTGAACCCGGTACGCAGGGAACTGAAGGCAGTACACAGGGAACTGAAGCCGGTAAGCAGGGAACAGAACCCGATACAGAGGGAACTGAGCCCAGTACGCAGGGAACAGAGCCCGGAACGCAGGGAACTGAACCCAGTACGCAGGGAACTGAACCCGGTACGCAGGGAACTGAACCCGGTACAGAGGGAACTGAACCCTGTAAGCAGGGAACGTAACCTGGTACGCAGGGCACTGAACCCCGTACGCAAGGAACTGAAGCCGGTACAGAGGGAAGTGAACCCAGTACACAGGGAACTGAACCCGGTACGCAGGGAACTGAACCCGGTACGCAAGGAACTGAAGCCGGTACAGAGGGAAGTGAACCCAGTACACAGGAAACTGAACCCGGTACGCAGGGAACTGAACCCAGTACAGAGGGAACTGAACACTGTACGCAGGGAACTGAACCCGGTACAGAGGGAACTGAACCCAGTACACAGGGAACTGAAGCCGGTCCCCAGGGAACTGAACCCGGTACAGAGGGTACTGAACCCTGTACGCAGGGAACTGAACCAGGTACGCAGGGAACTGAATGCAGTACACAGGGGACTGTTCCCCATATGCAGGGAACAGAACCCCCTATGCAGGGAACTGAACCCTGCAAGCAGGGAACTGAACCCGGTACGCAGTGAACTGAACCTGGTATGCAGGGACTTGATCCCGGTACGCAGGGAACTGAGCCCGGTATGCAGGGAACTGAACCCGTATGCAGGGAAATGAACCCGGTACAGAGGGAACTGTACTCTGTATGCAGGGAACTGAACCCGGTATGCAGGGAACTGAACCCAGTACACAGATAACTGAACCCGGTACAGAGGGAACTGAAGCCAGTACACAGGGAACTGAACCCGGTACGCAGGGAACTGAACCCGATACAGAGGTAACTGAACCTTGTACGCATGGAACTGAACCCGGTACGCAGGGAACTGAACGCAGTACAAAGGGAACTGAACCCAGTACGCAGGGAACTGAACCCGGCACAGAGGGAACTGAACCTAGTACCCAGGGAACTGAACCCGGAACACAGGGAACTGAACCCTGTACGCAGGGAACTGAATCCGGAAGGCAGGGACCTGAACCCTGTAAGCAGTGAACTGCACCCTCTACGCAGGGAACTGAGCCCGGTATGCAGGGACTTAAACCCCGTACGCAGGGAACTGAACCCGGCACAGAGGGAACTGAACCCAGTATGCAGGGAACTGTGACCGGAACGCAGGGAACTGAAGCCATTACGCAGGGAACTGAATCCGGTACAGAGGGAACTGAAACCTATATGCAGGGAACCGAACCCCGTATGCAGGGAGCAGAACTCTGTACGCAGGGAACTGAATCCGGTAGGCAGGGAACTGAACCCTGTAAGCAGGGAACTGAACAATGTATGCAGGGAACTGAACCTGGTATGCAGGGACTTGAACCCCGTATGCAGGGAACTGAAACCTGTACGCAGGGAACTGAACACGGGACGCAGTGAACTGAACCTGGTACGCAGGAACTTGAACCCGTTACGCAGGGAACTGAGCCCGGTAAGCAGGGACATGAACCCCGTACGCAGGGAACTGAACCCAGTACGCAGGCAACTGAACCCCGTATGCAGGCAACTGAACCCGGTACGCTGGGAACTGAACCCCGTACTTTGGGAAGAGAACCCTGTACGCAGTGAACTGAGCCCGGTACGCAGGGAACTGAACCCTGAACTCAGGGAACTGAACCCTGTAAGCAGGGAACTTAAACCTGTACGCAGGGAACTGAGCCCGGTATGCAGGGACTTGAACACCGTACGCCGGGAACTGAAACCTGTACGCAGGGAATTGAAACCGGTACGCAGTGAACTGAACCTGGTATGCAGGGACTTGAACCCAGTACGCAGTGAACTGAGCCCGGTACAGAGGGAACTGAACCCGGTACGCAGAGAACTGAACCCGGTATGCAGGGAAATGAACCCGGTACAGAGGGAACTGAACCCGGTATGCAGGGAACTGGACCCAGTACACACTGAACTGAACCCGGTACAGAGGGAACTGAACCCAGTACACAGGGAACTGAACCCGGTACGCAGGGAACTGAACCCGGTACAGAGGGAACTGAACCCTATAAGCAGGGAACTGAAACCCGGTACGCAGTGGACTGAAATCGGTACGCAGGGAACTGAACACCGTACGCAGGAAACTGAACCCGGAACGCAGTGAACTGAGCCCGGTACGCAGGGAAATGAACCCGGAACATAATGAACTGAACCCTGTACGCAGGGAACTGAACCTAGTATGCAGAGACTTGATCCCGGTACACAGGGAACTGAGCCCGGTATGCAGGGATTTGAACCCCGTACGCAGGGAACTGAACACGGTACGCAGGGAACTGAACCCAGTATGCAGGGAACTGAACCCGGTACGGAGGGAACTGAACCCAGTAAACAGGGAACCGAACCTGGTACCCAGGGAACTGAACCCGGTACGCAGGGAACGGAACCCGGTACAGAGAGAACTGAACCCTGTACGCAGGGAACTGAAGGCAGTACACAGGGAACTGAAGCCGGTACGCAGGGAACTGAACCCGATACAGAGGGAACTGAACCCAGAACGCAGGGAACTGAACCCAGTACGCAGGGAACTGAACCCGGTACGCTGGGAACTGAACCCGGTACAGAGGGAACTGAACCCTGTAAGCAGGGAACGTAACCTGGTACGCAGGGCACTGAACCCGGTACACAGGGAACTGAACTCGGTACGCTGGGAACTGAACCCGGTACACTGGGAACTGAACCCAGTACAGAGGGAACTAAACCCGGTACGCAGGGAACTTAACCTGGTACGCAGGGAACTGAACCCCGTACGCAAGGAACTGAAGCTGGTACAGAGGGAAGTGAACCCAGTACACAGGGAACTGAACCCGGTACGCAGGGAACTGAACCCGGTACGCAGGGAACTGAACCCGATACAGAGGTAACTGAACCTTGTACGCATGGAACTGAACCCGGTACGCAGGGAACTGAACGCAGTACAAAGGGAACTGAAGCTGGTCCCCAGGGAACTGAACCCGGTACAGAGGGTACTGAACCCTGTACGCAGGGAACTGAACCAGGTACGCAGGGAACTGAATGCAGTACAAAGGGAACTGAACCCCATATGCAGGGAACAGAACCCCTCTATGCAGTGAACTGAACCCTGCAAGCAGGGAACTGAACCCGGTACGCAGTGAACTGAACCTGGTGTGCAGGGAAATGAACCCGGTACAGAGGGAACTGTACTCTGTATGCAGGGAAGTGAACCCGGTATGCAGGGAACTGAACCCAGTACACAGATAACTGAACCCGGTACAGAGGGAACTGAAGCCAGTACACAGGGAACTGAACCCGGTACGCAGGGAACTGAACCCGATACAGAGGTAACTGAACCTTGTACGCATGGAACTGAACCCGGTACGCAGGGAACTGAACGCAGTACAAAGGGAACTGAACCCGGTACGCAGGGAACTGAACCCGGAACACAGGGATCTGAACCCTGTACGCAGGGAACTGAATCCGGAAGGCAGGGAACTGAACCCTGTAAGCAGTGAACTGCACCCTCTATGCAGGGAACTGAGCCCGGTATGCAGGGACTTAAACCCGTACGCAGGGAACTGAACCCTGTACGCAAAGAACTGAGCCCGGTATGCAGGGATTTGAAGCCTGTACGCAGGGAGCTGAGCCTGGTACGCAGGAAACTGAACCCGGTACGCAGGGACTTGAACCCAGTATGCAGGGAACTGAGCCCGGTACGCAGGGAACTGAACCCGGTACGCAGGGAACTGAACCCAGTACACAGGGAACTGAACTCGGTACAGAGAGAACTGAATCCAATACACAGGGAAATGAACCCGGTACGCAGGGAACTGAATCCGGTACGCAGGGAACTGAATGCAGTACAAAGGGAACTGAACCCGGTACGCAGGGAACTGAACCCGGTACAGAGGGAACTGAGCCAAGTACGCAGGGAACTGAACCCGGTACACTGGGAGCTGAACCCGGTACAGAGGGAACTGAACCCAGTACGCAGGGAACTGAACCAGGTACGCAGGGAACTGAACTCGGTACGCTGGGAACTGAACCCGGTACAGAGGGAAGTGAACCCAGTACACAGGGAACTGAACCCGGTACGCAGGGAACTGAACCCGGTACAGAGGGAACTGAACCCTGTAAGCAGGGAACGTAACCTGGTACGCAGGGCACTGAACCCGGTACACAGGGAACTGAACTCGGTACGCTGGGAACTGAACCCGGTACACTGGGAACTGTACCAAGTACAGAGGGAACTAAACCCGGTACGCAGGGAACTTAACCTGGTACGCAGGGAACTGAACCCCGTACGCAAGGAACTGAAGCCGGTACAGAGGGAAGTGAACCCAGTACACAGGGAACTGAACCCGGTACGCAGGGAACTGAACCCGGTACGCAAGGAACTGAAGCCGGTACAGAGGCAAGTGAACCAATACACAGGAAACTGAACCCGGTACGCAGGGAACTGAACCCAGTACAGAGGGAACTGAACACTGTACGCAGGGAACTGAACCCGGTACAGAGGGAACTGAACCCAGTACACAGGGAACTGAACCCGATATGCAAGGAACTGAACCCGGTATGCTGGGAACTGAAGCCGGAAAAGAGGGAACTGAACCCAGTACACAGGAAACTGAACCCGGTACGCAGGGAACTGAACCCAGTACAGAGGGAACTGAACACTGTACGCAGGGAACTGAACCCAGTACAGAGGGAACTGAACACTGTACGCAGGGAACTGAACCCGGTACAGAGGGAACTGAACCCAGTACACAGGGAACTGAAGCCGGTCCCCAGGGAACTGATTCCGGTACAAAGGGTACTGAACCCTGTACGCAGGGAACTGAACCAGGTACGCAGGGAACTGAATGCAGTACAAAGGGAACTGAACCCCATATGCAGGGAACAGAACCCCCTATGCAGGGAACTGAACCCTGCAAGCAGGGAACTGAACCCGGTACGCAGTGAACTGAACCTGGTATGCAGGGACTTGATCCCGGTACGCAGGGAACTGAGCCCGGTATGCAGGGAACTGAACCCGTATGCAGGGAAATGAACCCGGTACAGAGGGAACTGTACTCTGTATGCAGGGAACTGAACCCGGTATGCAGGGAACTGAACCCATTACACAGATAACTGAACCCGGTACAGAGGGAACTGAACCCAGTACACAGGGAACTGAACCCGGTACGCAGGGAACTGAACCCGATTTAGAGGTAACTGAACCTTGTACGCATGGAACTGAAGCCGGTACGCAGGGAACTGAACGCAGTACCAAGGGAACTGAACACAGTACGCAGGGAACTGAACCCGGCACAGAGGGAACTGAACCTAGTACCCAGGGAACTGAACCCGGAACACAGGGAACTGAACCCTTTACGCAGGGAACTGAATCCGGAAGGCAGGGAACTGAACCCTGTAAGCAGTGAACTGCACCCTCTACGCAGGGAACTGAGCCCGGTATGCAGGGACTTAAACCCCGTACGCAGGGAACTGAATCCTGTACGCAAAGAACTGAGCCCGGTATGCAGGGATTTGAACCCAGTACGCAGGGAGCTGAGCCTGGTACGCAGGAAACTGAACCCGGTACACAGGGACTTGAACCCAGTATGCAGGGAAGTGAGCCCGGTACGCAGGGAACTGAACCCGGTACGCAGGGAACTGAACCTGGTACGCTGGGAACTGAACCCGGTACAGAGGGAACTGAACCCAGTACACAGGGAACTGAACCCGGTACAGAGGGAGCTGAACTCTGTATGCAGGGAACTGAACCCGGTATGCAGGGAACTGAACCCAGTACATAGGGAACTGAACTCGGTACAGAGGGAACTGAATCCAGTACACAGGGAAATGAACCCGGTACGCAGGGAACTGAATCCGGTACGCAGGGAACTGAATGCAGTACAAAGGGAACTGAACCCGGTACGCAGGGAACTGAACCCGGTACAGAGGGAACTGAGCCAAGTACGCAGGGAACTGAGCCCGGTACGCAGGGAACTGAACGCAGTACGCAGGGAACTGAACCCGGTACAGAGGAAACTGAACCATGTATGCAGGGAACTGAACACTGTACGCAGGGAACTGAAACCAGAACACAGGGAACTGAACTCGGTACGCAGGGAACTGAACCCGGTACAGAGGGAACTGAACCCGGTACAGAGGGAACTAAACCCGGAACGCAGGGAACTTAACCTGGTACGCAGGGAACGGAACCCCGTACGCAAGAAACTGAAGCCGGTACAGAGGGAAGTGAACCCAGTACACAGGGAACTGAACCCGGTACGCAGGGAACAGAACCCGGTACACAGGGAACTGAACCCTGTAAGCAGGGAACGTAACCTGGTACGCAGGGCACTGAACCCGGTACACAGGGAACTGAACTCGGTACGCTGGGAACTGAACCCGGTACACTGGGAATTGAACCCAGTACAGAGGGAACTAAACCCGGTACGCAGGGAACTTAACCTAGTACGCAGGGAACTGAACCCCGTACGCAAGGAACTGAAGCCGGTACAGAGGGAAGTGAACCCAGTACACAGGGAACTGAACCCGGTACGCAGGGAACTGAACCCGGTACAGAGGGAAGTGAACCCAGTACACAGGGAACTGAACCCGGTACGCAGGGAACTGAACCCAGTACAGAGGGAACTGAACACTGTACGCGGGGAACTGAACCCGGTACAGCGGGAACTGAACCCAGTACACAGGGAACTGAACCTGGTATGCAGGGAACTGAACCCGTATGCAGGGAAATGAACCCGGTACAGAGGGAACTGTACTCTGTATGCAGGGAACTGAACCGGTATGCAGGGAACTGAACCCAGTACACAGATAACTGAACCCGGTACAGAGGGAACTGAACGCAGTACACAGGGAACTGAACCCGGTACGCAGGGAACTGAACCCGATATAGAGGTAACTGAACCTTGTACGCATGGAACTGAACCCGGTACGCAGGGAACTGAACGCAGTACAAAGGGACCTGAACCCGGTACGCAGGGAACTGAACCCGGCACAGAGGGAACTGAACCTAGTACGCAGGGAACTGAACCCGGAACACAGGGAACTGCACCCTCTACGCAGGGAACTGAGCCCGGTATGCAGGGACTTAAACCCCGTACGCAGGGAACTGAACCCTGTACGCAAAGAACTGAGCCCGGTATGCAGGGATTTGAAGCCAGTACGCAGTGAGCTGAGCCTGGTACGCAGGAAACTGAACCCGGTACGCAGGGACTTGAACCCAGTATGCAGGGAAGTGAGCCCGGTACGCAGGGAACTGAACCCGGTACGCAGGGAACTGAACCCGGTACGCTGGGAACTGAACCCGGTACAGAGGGAACTGAACACAGTACACAGGGAACTGAACCCGCTATGCAGGGAACTGAACCCGGTACAGAGGGAACTGAACCCTGTTCGCAGGGAACTGAACCCGGTATGCAGGGAACTGAACGCAGTACATAGGTGAACTGAACCCGGTACGCAGGGAACTGAACCCGGTACAGAGGGAACTGAACCCAGGACGCAGGGAACTGAACCCGGTACGCAGGGAACTGAACCCAGTACACAGGGAACTGAACCTGGTATGCAGGGAACCGAACCCGTATGCAGGGAAATGAACCCAGTACAGAGGGAACTGAATGCAGTACAAAGGGAACTGAACCCCATATGCAGGGAACAGAACCCCTCTATGCAGTGAACTGAACACTGCAAGCAGGGAACTGAACCCGGTACGCAGTGAACTGAACCTGGTGTGCAGGGACTTGATCCCGGTACGCAGGGAACTGAGCCCGGTATGCAGGGAACTGAATACGTATGCAGGGAAATGAACCCGGTACAGAGGGAACTGTACTCTGTATGCAGGGAACTGAACCCGGTATGCAGGGAACTGAACCCAGTACACAGATAACTGAACCCGGTACAGAGGGAACTGAAGCCAGTACACAGGGAACTGAACCCGGTACGCAGGGAACTGAACCCGATACAGAGGTAACTGAACCTTGTACGCATGGAACTGAACCCGGTACGCAGGGAACTGAACGCAGTACAAAGGGAACTGAACCCGGTACGCAGGGAACTGAACCCGGAACACAGGGAACTGAACCCTGTACGCAGGGAACTGAATCCGGAAGGCAGGGAACTGAACCCTGTAAGCAGTGAACTGCACCCTCTATGCAGGGAACTGAGCCCGGTATGCAGGGACTTAAACCCCGTACGCAGGGAACTGAACCCTGTACGCAAAGAACTGAGCCCGGTATGCAGGGATTTGAAGCCTGTACGCAGGGAGCTGAGCCTGGTACGCAGGAAACTGAACCCGGTACGCAGGGAACTGAACCCGGTACGCTGGGAACTGAACCCGGTACAGAGGGAAATGAACCCAGTACACAGGGAACTGAACCCGGTATGCAGGGAACTGAACCCGGTACAGAGGGAGCTGAAGTCTGTATGCAGGGAACTGAACCCAGTATGCAGGGAACTGAACCCAGTATACAGGGAACTGAACTCGGTACAGAGAGAACTGAATCCAATACACAGGGAAATGAACCCGGTACGCAGGGAACTGAATCCGGTACGCAGGGAACTGAATGCAGTACAAAGGGAACTGAACCCGGTATGCAGGGAACTGAACCCGGTACAGAGGGAACTGAGCCAAGTACGCAGGGAACTGAACCCGGTACACTGGGAGCTGAACCCGGTACAGAGGGAACTGAACCCAGTACGCAGGAAACTGAACCAGGTACGCAGGGAACTGAACTCGGTACGCTGGGAACTGAACCCGGTACAGAGGGAAGTGAACCCAGTACACAGGGAACTGAACCCGGTACGCAGGGAACTGAACCCGGTACAGAGGGAACTGAACCCTGTAAGCAGGGAACGTAACCTGGTACGCAGGGCACTGAACCCGGTACACAGGGAACTGAACTCGGTACGCTGGGAACTGAACCCGGTACACTGGGAACTGAACCAAGTACAGAGGGAACTAAACCCGGTACGCAGGGAACTTAACCTGGTACGCAGGGAACTGAACCCCGTACGCAAGGAACTGAAGCCGGTACAGAGGGAAGTGAACCCAGTACACAGGGAACTGAACCCGGTACGCAGGGAACTGAACCCGGTACGCAAGGAACTGAAGCCGGTACAGAGGCAAGTGAACCAATACACAGGAAACTGAACCCGGTACGCAGGGAACTGAACCCAGTACAGAGGGAACTGAACACTGTACGCAGGGAACTGAACCCAGTACAGAGGGAACTGAACACTGTACGCAGGGAACTGAACCCGGTACAGAGGGAACTGAACCCAGTACACAGGGAACTGAAGCCGGTCCCCAGGGAACTGAACCCGGTACAGAGGGTACTGAACCCTGTACGCAGGGAACTGAACCAGGTACGCAGGGAACTGAATGCAGTACACAGGGAACTGAACCCCATATGCAGGGAACAGAACCCCCTATGCAGGGAACTGAACCCTGCAAGCAGGGAACTGAACCCGGTACGCAGTGAACTGAACCTGGTATGCAGGGACTTGATCCCGGTACGCAGGGAACTGAGCCCGGTATGCAGGGAACTGAACCCGTATGCAGGGAAATGAACCCGGTACAGAGGGAACTGTACTCTGTATGCAGGGAACTGAACCCGGTATGCAGGGAACTGAACCCAGTACACAGATAACTGAACCCGGTACAGAGGGAACTGAACCCAGTACACAGGGAACTGAACCCGGTACGCAGGGAACTGAAACCGATATAGAGGTAACTGAACCTTGTACGCATGGAACTGAAGCCGGTACGCAGGGAACTGAACGCAGTACCAAGGTTACTGAACCCGGTACGCAGGGAACTGAACCCGGCACAGAGGGAACTGAACCTAGTACCCAGGGAACTGAACCCGGAACACAGGGAACTGAACCCTTTACACAGGGAACTGAATCCGGAAGGCAGGGAACTGAACCCTGTAAGCAGTGAACTGCACCCTCTACGCAGGGAACTGAGCCCGGTATGCAGGGACTTAAACCCCGTACGCAGGGAACTGAATCCTGTACGCAAAGAACTGAGCCCGGTATGCAGGGATTTGAACCCAGTACGCAGGGAGCTGAGCCTGGTACGCAGGAAACTGAACCCGGTACACAGGGACTTGAACCCAGTATGCAGGGAAGTGAGCCCGGTACGCAGGGAACTGAACCCGGTACGCAGGGAACTGAACCTGGTACGCTGGGAACTGAACCCGGTACAGAGGGAACTGAACCCAGTACACAGGGAACTGAACCCGGTATGCAGGGAACTGAACCCGGTACAGAGGGAGCTGAACTCTGTATGCAGGGAACTGAACCCGGTATGCAGGGAACTGAACCCAGTACATAGGGAACTGAACTCGGTACAGAGGGAACTGAATCCAGTACACAGGGAAATGAACCCGGTACGCAGGGAACTGAATCCGGTACGCAGGGAACTGAATGCAGTACAAAGGGAACTGAACCCGGTACGCAGGGAACTGAACCCGGTACAGAGGGAACTGAGCCAAGTACGCAGGGAACTGAGCCCGGTACGCAGGGAACTGAACGCAGTACGCAGGGAACTGAACCCGCTACGCTGGGAACTGAACCCGGTACAGAGGAAACTGAACCATGTATGCAGGGAACTGAACACTGTACGCAGGGAACTGAAACCAGAACACAGGGAACTGAACTCGGTACGCAGGGAACTGAACCCGGTACAGAGGGAACTGAACCCGGTACAGAGGGAACTAAACCCGGAACACAGGGTACTTAACCAGGTACGCAGGGAACGGAACCCCGTACGCAAGGAACTGAAGCCGGTACAGAGGGAAGTGAACCCAGTACACAGGGAACTGAACCCGGTACGCAGGGAACAGAACCCGGTACACAGGGAACTGAACCCTGTAAGCAGGGAACGTAACCTGGTACGCAGGGCACTGAACCCGGTACACAGGGAACTGAACTCGGTACGCTGGGAACTGAACCCGGTACACTGGGAATAGAACCCAGTACAGAGGGAACTAAACCCGGTACGCAGGGAACTGAACCTGGTACGCAGGGAACTGAACCCCGTACGCAAGGAACTGAAGCCGGTACAGAGGGAAGTGAACCCAGTACACAGGGAACTGAACCCGGTACGCAGGGAACTGAACCCGGTACGCAAGGAACTGAAGCCGGTACAGAGGTAAGTGAACCCAGTACACAGGAAACTGAACCCGGTACGCAGGGAACTGAACCCAGTACAGAGGGAACTGAACACTGTACGCGGGGAACTGAACCCGGTACAGCGGGAACTGAACCCAGTACACAGGGAACTGAACCTGGTATGCAGGGAACTGAACCCGTATGCAGGGAAATGAAACCGGTACAGAGGGAACTGTACTCTGTATGCAGGGAACTGAACCGGTATGCAGGGAACTGAACCCAGTACACAGATAACTGAACCCGGTACAGAGGGAACTGAACGCAGTACACAGGGAACTGAACCCGGTACGCAGGGAACTGTACCCGATATAGAGGTAACTGAACCTTGTACGCATGGAACTGAACCCGGTACGCAGGGAACTGAACCCGGCACAGAGGGAACTGAACCTAGTACGCAGGGAACTGAACCCGGAACACAGGGAACTGCACCCTCTACGCAGGGAACTGAGCCCGGTATGCAGGGACTTAAACCCCGTACGCAGGGAACTGAACCCTGTACGCAAAGAACTGAGCCCGGTATGCAGGGATTTGAAGCCAGTACGCAGTGAGCTGAGCCTGGTACGCAGGAAACTGAACCCGGTACGCAGGGACTTGAACCCAGTATGCAGGGAAGTGAGCCCGGTACGCAGGGAACTGAACCCGGTACGCAGGGAACTGAACCCGGTACGCTGGGAACTGAACCCGGTACAGAGGAAACTGAACACAGTACACAGGGAACTGAACCCGCTATGCAGGGAACTGAACCCGGTACAGAGGGAACTGAACCCTGTTCGCAGGGAACTGAACCCGGTATGCAGGGAAATGAACCCGGTACAGAGGGAACTGTACTCTGTATGCAGGGAACTGAACCGGTATGCAGGGAACTGAACCCAGTACACAGATAACTGAACCCGGTACAGAGGGAACTGAACGCAGTACACAGGGAACTGAACCCGGTACGCAGGGAACTGAACCCGATATAGAGGTAACTGAACCTTGTACGCATGGAACTGAACCCGGTACGCAGGGAACTGAACGCAGTACAAAGGGACCTGAACCCGGTACGCAGGGAACTGAACCCGGCACAGAGGGAACTGAACCTAGTACCCAGGGAACTGAACCCGGAACACAGGGAACTGAACCCTCTACGCAGGGAACTGAGCCCGGTATGCAGGGACTTAAACCCCGTACGCAGGGAACTGAACCCTGTACGCAAAGAACTGAGCCCGGTATGCAGGGATTTGAAGCCAGTACGCAGTGAGCTGAGCCTGGTACGCAGGAAACTGAACCCGGTACGCAGGGAACTGAACCCGGTACGCTGGGAACTGAACCCGGTACAGAGGGAACTGAACACAATACACAGGGAACTGAACCCGCTATGCAGGGAACTGAACCCGGTACAGAGGGAACTGAACCCTGTTCGCAGGGAACTGAACCCGGTATGCAGGGAACTGAACGCAGTACATAGGGAACTGAACCCGGTACGCAGGGAACTGAACCCGGTACAGAGGGAACTGAACCCAGGACGCAGGGAACTGAACCCGGTACGCAGGGAACTGAACCCTGTAGGCAGGGAACTTAACCTGGTATGCAGGGAACTGAACCCAGGACGCAGGGAACTGAACCCGGTACGCAGGGAACTGAACCCAGTACGCAGGGAACTGAACCCGGTACAGAGGGAACTGAACCCTGTAGGCAGGGAAGTTAACCCGGTACGCAAGGAACTGAACACGGTACAGAGGGAACTGAACCCTGTAGGCAGGGAACTTAACCTGGTATGCAGGGAACTGAACCCGGTACACAGGGAACTGAACCCGGTATGCAGGGAAATGAACCCGGTACGCTGGGAACGGAACCTGGTACGCTGGGAACTGAACCCGGTACAGAGGGAACTGAAACCAGTACGCAGGGAACTGAACCCAGTACACAGGGAACTGAACCCGGTACGTTGGGAACAGAACCCGGTACAGAGGGAACTGAACCCTTTACGAGGGAACTTAACCTGGTACGCAGGGAACTGAACCCGGTACGCAGGGAACTGGGACCTGTACGCAGGGAACTTAACCCTATATGCAGGGAACTGAACCACATACGCAGGGAACTGAAACCCGTACACAGGGAACTGAACCCTGCACGCAGGGAACTGAACCCGGTACAGAGGGAACTGAAACCTGTTTGCAGGGAACTGAACCCCCTATGCAGGGAACTGAACCCCGTATGCAGGGAACTGAACCCTGTACGCAAGAAACAGAACCCGGTAGATAGGGAACTGAACCCTGTACTCAGGGAACTGAAGCTAGTACAAAGACAACTGAACCCGGTACGCAGGGAAGTGAACCCGGTACGAAGGCAACTGAACCAAGTACGCAGGGAACTGAGCCCGGTACGCAGTGAACTGAGCCCAGTACGCAGGGAACTGAACCCGGTACAGAAGGAAATAAACCCTGTATGCAGGGAACTGAACCCGGTACGCAGGGAACTGAACACAGAACACAGGGAACTGAACCCTGTAAGCAGGGAATTGAAAACTGTACGCAGGGAACTGAGCCCGGTATGCAGGGACTTGAACACCGTACGCCGGGAACTGAAGCATGTACGCAGGGAATTGAACCCGGTACGCAGTAAACTGAACCTGCTATGCAGGGACTTGATACCGGTACGCAGGGAACTGAGCCCGGTATGCAGGGAACTGAACACGTACGCAGGGACTTGAACCCAGTATGCAGGGAACTGAGCCCGGTACAGAGGGAACTGAACACGGTACGGAGAGAACTGAACCCGGTATGCAGGGAACTGAACCCGGTACAGAGGGAACTGAACTCTGTATGCAGGGAACTGAACCCGGTATGCAGGGAACTGAACCCAGTACACAGGGAACTGAACTCGGTACAGAGGGAACTGAATCCAGTACACAGAGAAATGAACCCGGTACGCAGGGAACTGAATCCGGTACGCAGGGAACTGAACGCAGTACAAAGGGAACTGAACCCGGTACGCAGGGAACTGATCCCAGTACAGAGGGAACTGAACCGAGTACGCAGGGAACTGAGCCCGGTATGCAGGGACTTGAACCCCGTACGCCGGGAACTGAAGCATGTACGCAGGGAATTGAACCCGGTACGCAGTGAACTGAACCTGCTGTGCAGGGTCTTGATACCGGTACGCAGGGAACTGAGCCCGGTATGCAGGGAACTGAACACGTACGCAGGGACGTGAACCCAGTATGCAGTGAACTGAGCCCGGTACAGAGGGAACTGAACACGGTACGGAGAGAACTGAACCCGGTATGCAGGGAACTGAACCCGGTAAAGAGGGAACTGAACTCTGTATGCAGGGAAATGAACCCGGTATGCAGGGAACTGAACCCAGTACACAGGGAACTGAACTCGGTACAGAGGGAACTGAATCCAGTACACAGGGAAATGAACCCGGTACGCAGGGAACTGAATCCGGTACGCAGGGAACTGAATGCAGTACAAAGGGAACTGAACCCGGTACGCAGGGAACTGAACCCGGTACAGAGGGAACTGAACCGAGTACGCAGGGAACTGAGCCCGGTACGCTGGGAACAGAACCCGGTACAGAGAGAACTGAACACTGTAGGCAGGGAACTTAACCTGGTACGCAGGGAACTGAACACTGTACGCAGGGAACTGAACCCGGTACAGAGGGAACTGAACCATGTATGCAGGGAACTGAACACTGTACGCAGGGAACTGAAACCAGAACACAGGGAACTGAACTCGGTACGCAGGGAACTGAACCCGGTACACTGGGAGCTGAACCCGGTACAGAGGGAACTGAACCCAGTACGCAGGGAACTGAACCAGGTACGCAGGGAACTGAACGCAGTACACAGGTAACTGAACCCCATACGCAGGGAAGAGAATCCCCTATGCAGGGAACTGAACCCTGTAAGCAGGGAACTGAACCCGGTACGCTGGGAACTGAACCCGGTACAGAGGGAACTGAACCCAGTACACAGGGAACTGAACCCGGTATGCAGGGAACTGAACCCGGTACGCAGGGAACTGGGACCTGTACGCAGGGAACTTAACCCTATATGCAGGGAACTGAACCACATACGCAGGGAACTGAAACCCGTACACAGGGAACTGAACCCTGCACGCAGGGAACTGAACCCGGTACACAG
Organism: Carcharodon carcharias; assembly: GCF_017639515.1. NCBI lineage: Eukaryota > Metazoa > Chordata > Chondrichthyes > Lamniformes > Lamnidae > Carcharodon > Carcharodon carcharias. The sequence continues at coordinate 67,912 of NC_054468.1, forward strand.
GGAACTGAAACCTGTTTGCAGGGAACTGAACCCCCTATGCAGGGAACTGAACCCCGTATGCAGGGAACTGAACCCTGTACGCAAGAAACAGAACCCGGTAGATAGGGAACTGAACCCTGTACTCAGGGAACTGAAGCTAGTACAAAGACAACTGAACCCGGTACGCAGGGAAGTGAACCCGGTACGCAGGGAACTGTACACGGTACACAGGGAACTGAACCCAGTATGCAGGGAACTGAACCCGGTACGGAGGGAACTGAACCCAATAAACAGGGAACCGAACCTGGTACCCAGGGAACTGAACCCGGTACGCAGGGAACGGAACCCGGTACAGAGAGAACTGAACCCTGTACGCAGGGAACTGAACCCAGTACGCAGGGAACTGAAGGCAGTTCACAGGGAACTGAAGCCGGTACGCAGGGAACTGAACCCGATACAGAGGGAACTGAACCCAGTACGCAGGGAACAGAGCCCGGAACGCAGGTAACTGAACCCAGTACGCAGGGAACTGAACCCGGTACGCTGGGAACTGAACCCGGTACAGAGGGAACTGAACCCTGTAAGCAGGGAACGTAACCTGGTACGCAGGGCACTGAACCCGGTACAGAGGGAACTGAACCCTGTAAGCAGGGAACTGAAGCCTGTACGCAGGGAACTGAACCCGATACAGAGGGAACTGCACCCAGTACGCAGGGAACAGAGCCCGGAACGCAGGTAACTGAACCCAGTACGCAGGGAACTGAACCCAGTACGCTGGGAACTGAACCCGGTACAGAGGGAACTGAACCCTGTAAGCAGGGAACGTAACCTGGTACGCAGGGCACTGAACCCGGTACACAGGGAACTGAACTCGGTACGCTGGGAACTGAACCCGGTACACTGGGAACTGAACCCAGTACAGAGGGAACTAAACCCGGTACGCAGGGAACTTAACCTGGTACGCAGGGAACTGAACCCCGTACGCAAGGAACTGAAGCCGGTACAGAGGGAAGTGAACCCAGTACTCAGGGAACTGAACCCGGTACGCAGGGAACTGAACCCGGTACGCAAGGAACTGAAGCCGGTACAGAGGGAAGTGAACCCAGTACACAGGAAACTGAACCCGATACGCAGGGAGCTGAACCCAGTACAGAGGGAACTGAACACTGTACGCAGGGAACTGAACCCGGTACAGAGGGAACTGAACCCAGTACTCAGGGAACTGAACCCGGTACAGAGGGTACTGAACCCTGTACGCAGGGAACTAAACCAGGTACGCAGGGAACTGAATGCAGTACACTGGGAAGAGAACCCCCTATGCAGGGAACTGAACCCTGCAAGCAGGGAACTGAACCCAGTACGCAGTAAACTGAACCTGGTATGCAGGGACTTGATCCCGGTACGCAGGGAACTGAGCCCGGTATGCAGGGAACTGAACCCGTATGCAGGGAAATGAACCCGGTACAGAGGGAACTGTACTCTGTATGCAGGGAACTGAACCCGGTATGCAGGGAACTGAACCCAGTACACAGATAACTGAACCCGGTACAGAGGGAACTGAATCCAGTACACAGGGAAATGAACCCGGTACGCAGGGAACTCAATCCAGTACGCAGGGAACTGAACGCAGTACAAAGGGAACTGAATCCGGTACAGAGGGAACTGAACCGAGTACGCAGCGAACTGTGACCGGAACACAGGGAACTGAAGCCATTACGCTGGGAACTGAACCCGGTACAGAGGGAACTGAACCGAGTACGCAGGGAACTGTGACCGGAACACAGGGAACTGAAGCCATTACGCTGGGAACTGAACCCGGTACAGAGGGAACTGAAACCTATATGCAGGGAACCGACCCCCGTATGCAGGGAGCAGAACTCTGTACGCAGGGAACTGAATCCGGTAGGCAGGGAACTGAACCCTGTAAGCAGGGAACTGAACCATGTACGCAGGGAACTGAACCTGGTATGCAGGGACTTGAACCCCGTATGCAGGGAACTGAAACCTGTACGCAGGGAACTGAACACGGGACGCAGTGAACTGAACCTGGTACGCAGGAACTTGAATCCGTTACGCAGGGAACTGAGCCCGGTAAGCAGGGACATGAACCTCGTACGCAGGGAACTGAACCCAGTACGCAGGCAACTGAACCCCGTACGCAGGGAACCGAATCCGGTACGCAGGCAACTGAACCCCGTATGCAGGTAACTGAGCCCGGTAGGCAGGGAACTGAACCCCGTACGCAGGGCTCTGAACGGGGTACGCAGGCAACTGAACCCCGTTCGCAGGGAACTGAGCCCGGTAGGCAGGGAACCGAACCTGGTACGCTGGGAACTGAACCCCGAACGGTGGGAACTGAACCCAGAACGCAGTGAACTGAGCCCGGTACGCGGGGAACTGAACCCAGAACACAGGGAACTGAACCCTGTAAGCAGGGAACTGAAACCTGTACGCAGGGAACTTAACCCTAAATGCAGGGAACTGAACCACATACGCAGGGAACTGAAACCCGTACACAGGGAACTGAACCCTGCACGCAGGGAACTGAACCCGGTACACAGGGAACTGAAACCTGTTTGCAGGGAACTGAACCCCCTATGCAGGGAACTGAACCCCGTATGCAGGGAACTGAACCCTGTACGCAAGAAACAGAACCCGGTACATAGGGAACTGAACCCTGTACTCAGGGAACTGAAGCTAGTACAAAGACAATTGAACCCGTTACGCAGGGAAGTGAAACCGGTACGAAGGCAACTGAACACTGTACGCAGGGAGCTGTGCCCAGTACGCAGTGAACTGAGCCCAGTACGAAGGGAACTGAACCCGGTACAGAAGGAAATAAATCCTGTACGCAGGGAACTGAACCCGGTACGCAGGGAACTGAACACAGAACACAGGGAACTGAACCCTGTAGCAGGGAACTGAAAACTGTATGCAGGGAACTGAGCCCGGTATGCAGGGACTTGAACCCCGTACGCCGGGAACTGAAGCATGTACGCAGGGAATTGAACCCGGTACGCAGTGAACTGAACCTGCTATGCAGGGACTTGATACCGGTACGCAGGGAACTGAACCCGGTATGCAGGGAACTGAACCCGGTACAGAGGGATCTGAACTCTGTATGCAGGGAACTGAACCCGGTATGCAGGGAACTGAACCCAGTACACAGGGAACTGAACTCGGTACAGACGGAACTGAATCCAGTGCACAGGGAAATGAACCCGGTACGCAGGGAACTGAATCCGGTACGCAGGGAACTGAATGCAGTAGAAAGGGAACTGAACCCGGTACGCAGGGAACTGAACCCGGTACAGAGGGAACTGAACCGAGTACGCAGGGAACTGAGCCCGGTACGCAGGGAACTGAACGCAGTACGCAGGGAACTGAACCCGGTATGCTGGGAACAGAACCCGGTACAGAGAGAACTGAACACTGTAGGCAGGGAACTTAACCTGGTACGCAGGGAACTGAACACTGTATGCAGGGAACTGAACCCAGTACAGAGGGAACTGAACCATGTATGCAGGGAACTGAACACTGTACGCAGGGAACTGAAACCAGAACACAGGGAACTGAACTCGGTACGCAGGGAACTGAACCCGGTACACTGGGAGCTGAACCCGGTACAGAGGGAACTGAACCCAGTACGCAGGGAACTGAACCAGGTACGCAGGGAACTGAACGCAGTACACAGGTAACTGAACCCCATACGCAGGGAACAGAATCCCCTATGCAGGGAACTGAACCCTGTAAGCAGGGAACTGAACCCGGTACAGAGGGAACTGAACCCAGTACACAGGGAACGGAACCCGGTATGCAGGGAACTGAAGCCGGTACACACGGAGCTGAACCCTGCACGCTGGGAACTGAATCCGGTACGCAGGGAACTGAACCCGGTACAGAGGGAACTGAACCCAGTACACAGGGAACTGAACCCGGTACGCAGTGAACTGAACCCGGCACAGAGGGAACTGAACCCAGTACGCAGGGAACTGTGACCGGAACGCAGGGAACTGAAGACATTACGCAGGGAACTGAACCCGGTACAGAGGGAACTGAACCCGGTACAGAGGGAACTGAAACCTATATGCAGGGAACCGAACCCCGTATGCAGGGAGCAGAACTCTGTACGCAGGGAACTGAATCCGGTAGGCAGCGAACTGAACCCTGTAAGCAGGGATCTGAACAATGTACGCAGGGAACTGAACCTGGTATGCAGGGACTTGAACCCCGTATGCAGGGAACTGAAACCTGTACGCAGGGAACTGAACACGGGACGCAGTGAACTGAACCTGGTACGCAGGAACTTGAACCCGTTACGCAGGAAACTGAGCCCGGTATGCAGGGAACTGAACCCCGTATGCAGGGACCTGAGCCCGGTAGGCAGGGAACTGAACCCCGTACGCAGGGCTCTGAACGGGGTACGAAGGCAACTGAACCCCGTTCGCAGGGAACTGAGCCCAGTAGGCAGGGAACTGAACCTGGTACGCTGGGACTTGAACCCAGTACGCAGGGAACTGAACCCGGTACGCTGGGAACTGAAGCCCGAACACAGGGAACTGAACCCAGTAAGCAGGGAACTGAAACCTTTACGCAGGGAACTTAACCCTATATGCAGGGAACTGAACCACATACGCAGGGAACTGAACCCCGAATGCAGGGAACTGAACCCTGTACGCAAGAAACAGAACCCGGTACATAGGGAACTGAACCCTGTACGCAGGGAACTGAAGCTAGTACAAAGACAACTGAACCCGGTACGCAGGGAAGTGAACCCGGTACGAAGGCAACTGAACCCAGTACGCAGGGAACTGAGCCCGGTACGCAGGGAACTGAACCCAGTACGCAGGGAACTGAACCCGGTACAAAGGGAACTGAACCGAGTACGTGGGAACTGTGACCGGAACGCAGGGAACTGAAGCCATCACGCATGGAACTGAACCCGGTACAGAGGGAACTGAAACCTATATGCAGGGAACCGAACCCCGTATGCAGTGAGCAGAACTCTGTACGCAGGGAACTGAATCCGGTAGGCAGGGAACTGAACCCTGTAAGCAGGGAACTGAACCATGTACGCAGGGAACTGAACCTGGTATGCAGGGACTTGAACCCCGTATGCAGGGAACTGAAACCTGTACGCAGGGATGTGAACACGGGACGCAGTGAACTGAACCTGGTACGCAGGAACTTGAACCCGTCACGCAGGGAACTGAGCCCGGAAAGCAGGGACATGAACCCCGTACGCAAGCAACTGAACCCCGTACTCAGGGAACTGAATCCGGTACGCAGGCAACTGAACCCCGTATGCAGGGAACTGAGCCCGGTAGGCAGGGAACTGAACCCCGTACACAGGGCTCTGAACGGGGTACGGAGGCAACTGAACCTCGTTCGCAGGGAACTGAGCCCGGTAGGCAGGGAACTGAACCTGGTACACTGGGAACTGAACCCCGAACGCTGGGAACTGAACAACATACGCAGGGAACTGAGCCCATTACGCAGGGAACTGAACCCTGAACACAGGGAACTGAACCCTGTAAGCAGGGAACTGAAACCCGTACACAGGGAACTGAACCCTGCACGCAGGGAACTGAACCCGGTACAGAGGGAACTGAAACCTGTTTGCAGGGAACTGAACCCCCTATGGAGGGAACTGAACCCCGTATGCAGGGAACTGAACCCTGTACGCAATAAACAGAACCCGGTACATAGGGAACTGAACCCTGTACGCAGGGAACTGAAGCTACTACAAAGACAACTGAACCCGGTACGCAGGGAAGTGAACCCGGTACGAAGGCAACTGAACCCAGTACGCAGGGAGCTGAGCCTGGTACGCAGGGAACTGATCCCAGTACGCAGGGAACTGAACCCGGTACACAGGGAACTGAACACAGAACACAGGGAACTGAACCCTGTAGCAGGGAACTGAAAACTGTACGCAGGGAACTGAGCCCGGTATGCAGGGACTTGAACACTGTACGCCGGGAACTGAAGCATGTACGCAGGGAATTGAACCCGGTACGCAGTGAACTGAACCTGCTATGCAGGGATTTGATACCGGTACGCAGGGAACTGAGCCCGGTATGCAGGGAACTGAACACGTACGCAGGGACTTGAACCCAGTATGCAGTGAACTGAGCCCGGTACAGAGGGAACTGAACACGGTACGGAGAGAACTGAAGCCGGTATGCAGGGAACTGAACCCGGTACAGAGGGAACTGAACTCTGTATGCAGGGAACTGAACCCGGTATGCAGGGAACTGAACCCGGTACAGAGGGAACTGAACTCGGTACAGAGGGAACTGAATCCAGTAAACAGGGAAATGAACCCGGTACGCAGGGAATTGAATCCGGTACGCAGGGAACTGAATGCAGTACAAAGGGAACTGAACCTGGTACGCAGGAAACTGAACCCGGTACAGAGGGAACTGAACCGAGTACGCAGGGAACTGAGCCCGGTACGCAGGGAACTGAACGCAGTACGCAGGGAACTGAACCCGGTACGCTGGGAACAGAACCCGGTACAGAGAGAACTGAACAATGTAGGCCGGGAACTTAACCTGGTACGCAGGGAACTGAACATTGTACGCAGGGAACTGAAGCCGGTACAGAGGGAACTGAACCATGTATGCAGGGAACTGAACACTGTACGCAGGGAACTGAAACCAGAACACAGGGAACTGAACTCGGTACGCAGGGAACTGAACCCGGTACACTGGGAGCTGAACCCGGTACAGAGGGAACTGAACCCAGTACGCAGGGAACTGAACCCTGTACGCAGGGAACTGAACGCAGTACACAGGTAACTGAACCCCATACGCAGGGAACAGAATCCCCTATGCAGGGAACTGAACCCTGTAAGCAGGGAACTGAACCCGGTACGCTGGGAACTGAACCCGGTACAGAGGGAACTGAACCCAGTACACAGGGAACGGAACCCGGTATGCAGGGAACTGAAGCCGGTACACACGGAACTGAACCCTGCACGCTGGGAACTGAATCCGGTACGCAGGGAACAGAACCCGGTACAGAGGGAACTGAACCCAGTACACAGGGAACTGAACCCGGTACGCAGTGAACTGAACCCGGCACAGAGGGAACTGAACCCAGTACGCAGGGAACTGTGACCGGAACGCAGGGAACTGAAGACATTACGCAGGGAACTGAACCCGGTACAGAGGGAACTGAACCCGGTACAGAGGGAACTGAAACCTATATGCAGGGAACCGAACCCCGTATGCAGGGAGCAGAACTCTGTACGCAGGGAACTGAATCCGGTAGGCAGGGAACTGAACCATGTACGCAGGGAACTGAACCTGGTATGCAGGGACTTGAACCCCGTATGCAGGGAACTGAAACCTGTACGCAGGGAACTGAACACGGGACGCAGTGAACTGAACCTGGTACGCAGGAACTTGAACCCGTTACGCAGGGAACTGAGCCCGGTAAGCAGGGACATGAACCCCGTACGCAGGGAACTGAATCCGGTACGCAGGCAACTGAACCCCGTATGCAGGGAACTGAGCCCGGTAGGCAGGGAACTGAACCCCGTACGCAGGGCTCTGAACGGGGTACGAAGGCAACTGAACCCCGTACGCAGGGAACTGAGCCCAGTAGGCAGGGAACTGAACCTGGTACGCTGGGACTTGAACCCAGTACGCAGGGAACTGAACCCGGTACGCTGGGAACTGAAGCCCGAACACAGGGAACTGAACCCAGTAAGCAGGGAACTGAAACCTTTACGCAGGGAACTTAACCCTATATGCAGGGAACTGAACCACATACGCAGGGAACTGAACCCCGAATGCAGGGAACTGAACCCTGTACGCAAGAAACAGAACCCGGTACATAGGGAACTGAACCCTGTACGCAGGGAACTGAAGCTAGTACAAAGACAACTGAACCCGGTACGCAGGGAAGTGAACCCGGTACGAAGGCAACTGAACCCAGTACGCAGGGAACTGAGCCCGGTACGCAGGGAACTGAACCCAGTACGCAGGGAACTGAACCCGGTACAAAGGGAACTGAACCGAGTACGCAGGGAACTGTGACCGGAACGCAGGGAACTGAAGCCATTACGCAGGGAACTGAACCCGGTACAGAGGGAACTGAAACCTATATGCAGGGAACCGAACCCCGTATGCAGGGAGCAGAACTCTGTACGCAGGGAACTGAATCCGGTAGGCAGGGAACTGAACCCTGTAAGCAGGGAACTGAACCATGTACGCAGGGAACTGAACCTGGTATGCAGGGACTTGAACCCCGTATGCAGGGAACTGAAACCTCTACGCAGGGATGTGAACACGGGACGCAGTGAACTGAACCTGGTACGCAGGAACTTGAACCCGTCACGCAGGGAACTGAGCCCGGAAAGCAGGGACATGAACCCCGTACGCAGGGAACTGAACTCAGTACGCAGGCAACTGAACCCCGTACTCAGGGAACTGAATCCGGTACGCAGGCAACTGAACCCCGTATGCAGGGAACTGAGCCCGGTACGCAGGGAACTGAACCCCGTACACAGGGCTCTGAACGGGGTACGGAGGCAACTGAACCCCGTTCGCAGGGAACTGAGCCCGGTAGGCAGGGAACTGAACCTGGTACGCTGGGAACTGAACCCCGAACGCTGGGAACTGAACCACATACGCAGGGAACTGAGCCCATTACGCAGGGAACTGAACCCTGAACACAGGGAAGTGAACCCTGTAAGCAGGGAACTGAAACCCGTACACAGGGAACTGAACCCTGCACGCAGGGAACTGAACCCGGTACAGAGGGAACTGAAACCTGTTTGCAGGGAACTGAACCCCCTATGGAGGGAACTGAACCCCGTATGCAGGGAACTGAACCCTGTACGCAATAAACAGAACCCGGTACATAGGGAACTGAACCCTGTACGCAGGGAACTGAAGCTACTACAAAGACAGCTGAACCCGGTACGCAGGGAAGTGAACCCGGTACGAAGGCAACTGAACCCAGTACGCAGGGAGCTGAGCACGGTACACAGGGAACTGAACACAGAACCCAGGGAACTGAACCCTGTAGCAGGGAACTGAAAACTGTACGCAGGGAACTGAGCCCGGTATGCAGGGACTTGAACACCGTACGCCGGGAACTGAAGCATGTACGCAGGGAATTGAACCCGGTACGCAGTGAACTGAACCTGCTATGCAGGGATTTGATACCGGTACGCAGGGAACTGAGCCCGGTATGCAGGGAACTGAACACGTACGCAGGGACTTGAACCCAGTATGCAGTGAACTGAGCCCGGTACAGAGGGAACTGAACACGGTACGGAGAGAACTGAACCCGGTATGCAGGGAACTGAACCCGGTACAGAGGGAACTGAACTCTGTATGCAGGGAACTGAACCCGGTATGCAGGGAACTGAACCCAGTACACAGGAAACTGAACTCGGTACAGAGGGAACTGAATCCAGTACACAGGGAAATGAACCCGGTACGCAGGGAATTGAATCCGGTACGCAGGGAACTGAATGCAGTACAAAGGGAACTGAACCTGGTACGCAGGAAACTGAACCCGGTACAGAGGGAACTGAACCGAGTACGCAGGGAACTGAGCCCGGTACGCAGGGAACTGAACGCAGTACGCAGGGAACTGAACCCGGTACGCTGGGAACAGAACCCGGTACAGAGAGAACTGAACACTGTAGGCCGGGAACTTAACCTGGTACGCAGGGAACAGAACATTGTACGCAGGGAACTGAAGCCGGTACAGAGGGAACTGAACCATGTATGCAGGGAACTGAACACTGTACGCAGGGAACTGAAACCAGAACACAGGGAACTGAACTCGGTACGCAGGGAACTGAACCCGGTACACTGGGAGCTGAACCCGGTACAGAGGGAACTGAACCCAGTACGCAGGGAACTGAACCAGGTACGCAGGGAACTGAACGCAGTACACAGGTAACTGAACCCCATACGCAGGGAACAGAATCCCCTATGCAGGGGACTGAACCCTGTAAGCAGGGAACTGAACCCGGTACGCTGGGAACTGAACCCGGTACAGAGGGAACTGAACCCAGTACACAGGGAACTGAACCCGGTATGCAGGGAACTGAACCCGGTACACACGGAACTGAACCCTGCACGCAGGGAACTGAATCCGGTACAGAGGGAACTGAACGCAGTACACAGGGAACTGAACCCGGTACGCAGTGAACTGAACCCGGCACAGAGAGAACTGAACCCAGTACGCAGGGAACTGTTACTGGAACGCAGGGAACTGAAGCCATTACGCAGGGAACTGAACCCGGTACAGAGTGCACTGGAACCTATATGCAGGGAACTGAACCCCGTATGCAGGGAACTGAGCCCGGTAGGCAGGGAACTGAACCTCGTACGCAGGTCTCTGAACGGGGTACGCAGGCAACTGAACCCCGTTCGCAGGGAACTGAGCCCGGTAGGCAGGGAACTGAACCTCGTACGCTGGGACTTGCACCCAGTACGCAGGGAACTGAACCCGGTACGCTGGGAACTGAACCCCGTACGCTGGGAACTGAACCCAGTACGCAGTGAACTGAGCCTGGTACGCAGGGAACTGAAACCGGAACACAGGGAACTGAACCCTGTAAGCAGGGAACTTAAACCTGTACGCAGGGAACTGAGCCCGGTATGCAGGGACTTGAACACCGTACGCCGGGAACTGAACCCTGTACGCAGGGAATTGAAACCGGTACGCAGTGAACTGAACCTGGTATGCAGGGACTTGAACCCAGTACGCAGTGAACTGAGCCCGGTACAGAGGGAACTGAACCCGGCACGCAGAAAACTGAACCCGGTATGCAGGGAAATGAACCCGGTACAGTGGGAACTGAACCCGGTATGCAGGGAACTGGACCCAGTACACACTGAACTGAACCCGGTACAGAGGGAACTGAACCCAGTACACAGGGAACTGAACCCGGTACGCAGGGAACTGATCCCTGTACAGAGGGAACTGAACCCTATAAGCAGGGAACTGAAACCCGGTATGCAGGGAACTGAGTCCGCTATGCACGTATCTGAACCCGGTACGCAGTGAACTGAAATCGGTACGCAGGGAACTGAACACCGTACGCAGGAAACTGAACCCGGAACGCAGTGAACTGAGCCCGGTACGCAGGGAACTGAACCCGGAACATAATGAACTGAACCCTGTACGCAGGGAACTGAACCCAGTATGCAGGGACTTGATCCCGGTAGACAGGGAACTGAGCCCGGTATGCAGTGACTTGAACCCCGTACGCAGGGAACTGAACACGGTACGCAGGGAACTTAACCCAGTATGCAGGGAACTGAAGCCGGTACAGAGGGAAGTGAACCCAGTACACAGGGAACTGAAGCCGGTCCCCAGGGAACTGAACCCGGTACAGAGGGAACTGAACCCTGTACGCAGGGAACTGAACCCTGTACGCAGGGAACTGAAACAGGTATGCAGGGAACTGAATGCAGTACACAGGGAACTGAACCCCATATGCAGGGAACAGAACCCCCTATGCAGGGAACTGAAACCTGCAAGCAGGGAACTGAACCAGGTACGCAGTGAACTGAACCTGGTATGCAGGGACTTGATCCCGGTACACAGGGAACTGAACCCGGTATGCAGGGAACTGAACCCGTATGCAGGGAAATGAACCCGGTACAGAGGGAACTGTACTCTGTATGAAGGGAACTGAACCCGGTATGCAGGGAACTGAACCCAGTACACAGATAACTGAACCCGGTGCAGAGGGAACTGAACCCAGTACACAGGGAACTGAACCCGGTACGCAGGGAACTGAACCCTGTACGCAAAAAACTGAGCCCGGTACGCAGGGACTTGAACCCAGTATGCAGGGAAGTGAGCCCGGTACACAGGGAACTGAACCCGGTACGCAGGGAACTGAACCCGGTACGCTGGGAACTGAACCCGGTACGCAGGGAACTGAACGCAGTACATAGGGAACTGAACCCTGTACGCAGGGAACTGAACCCGGTACAGAGGGAACTGAACCCAGGACCGCAGGGAACTGAACCCGGTACGCAGGGAACTGAACCCAGTACGGAGGGAACTTAACCCAGTACGCAAGGAACTGAACACGGTACAGAGGGAACTGAACCCTGTAGGCAGGGAACTTAACCTGGTATGCAGGGAACGGAACCCGGTACACAGGGAACTGAACCCGGTATGCAGGGAAATGAACCCGGTACGCTGCTAACGGAACCTGGTACGCTGGGAACTGAACCCTTTACGAGGGAACTTAACCTGGTACGCAGGGAACTGAATCCGGTACGCAGGGAACTGAACCCGGTACGCAGGGAACTGAACCCGGTACAGAGGGAACTGAACCTGGTACGCAGGGAACTGAACCCAGAACACAGGGAACTGAACCCGGTAAGCAGGGAACTGAAACCTGTAAGCAGGGAACTTAACCCTATATGCAGGGAACTGAACCACATACGCAGGGAACTGAAACCCGTACACAGGGAACTGAACCCAGTACGCAGTGAACTGAGCCCGGTACGCAGGGAACTGAACCCAGAACACAGGGAACTGAACCCAGTAAGCAGGGAACTGAAACCTGTAAGCAGGGAACTTAACCCTATATGCAGGGAACTGAACCACATACGCAGGGAACTGAAACCCGTACACAGGGAACTGAACCCTTTACGAGGGAACTTAAACTGGTACGCAGGGAATTGAACCCAGAACACAGGGAACTGAACCCGGTACGCACGGAACTGGTACCTGTACGCAGGGAACTTAACCCTATATGCAGGGAACTGAACCACATACGCAGGGAACTGAAACCCGTATACAGGGAACTGAACCCCCTATGCAGGGAACTGAACCCTGTACGCAGGGAACTGAGACCGGTACGCAGGGAACTGAAGCCAGTACGCAGGGAACTGAACCCGGTACGCAGGGAACTGAGCCCAGTACGCAGGGAACGGAACCCGGTACAGAAGGAAATAAACCCTGTATGCAGGGAAATGAACCCGGTACGCAGGGAACTGAGCCCGGTATGCAGGGACTTGAACCCCGTACGCCGGGATCTGAACCATGTACGCAGGGAATTGAACCCAGTACGCAGTGAACTAAACCTGGTATGCAGGGACTTGATACCGGTACGCAGGGAACTGAGCCCTGTATGCAGGGAACTGAACACGTACGGAGGGACTTGAACACAGTATGCAGTGAACTGAGCCCGGTACAGAGGGAACTGAACCCGGTACGGAGAGAACTGAACCCGGTATGCAGGGAACTGAACCCAGTACACAGGGAACTGAACTCGGTACAGAGGGAACTGAATCCAGTACACAGGGAAATGAACCCGGTACGCAGGGAACTGAATCCGGTACGCAGGGAACTGAACACAGTACACAGGGAACTGAACCCGGTACGCAGGGAACTGAACCCGGTACAGAGGGAACTGAACCGAGTACGCAGGGAAATGTGACCGGAACACAGGGAACTGAAGCCATTACACAGGGAACTGAACCCGGTACAGGGGGAACTGAAACCTATATGCAGGGAACCGAACCCCGTATGCAGGGAGCAGAACTCTGTACGCAGGGAATTGAATACGTTAGGCAGGGAACTGAACCCTGTAAGCAGGGAACTGAACCATGTACGCAGGGAACTGAACCTGGTATGCAGGGAACTGAACCATGTGCGCAGGGAACTGAACCTGGTATGCAGGGACTTGAACCCCGTATGCAGGGAACTGAAACCTGTACGCAGGGAACTGAACACGGGACGCAGTGAACTGAACCTGGTACGCAGGAGCTTGAACCCGTTACGCAGGGAACTGAGCCCGGTAAGCAGGCACAGGAACCCCGCAAGCTGGGAACTGAACCCAGTACGCAGGCAACTGAACCCCGTACGCAGGGAACTGAATCCGGTACGCAGGCAACTGAACCCCGTATGCAGGGAACTGAGCCCGGTAGGCAGGGAACTGAACCCCGTACGCAGGGCTCTGAACGGGGTACGCAGGCAACTGAACCCCGTTCACTGGGAACTGAGCCCGGTAGGCAGGGAACTGAAACTGGTACGCTGGGAACTGAACCCCGAACGCAGGGAACTGAACATAGAACGCAGTGAACTGAGCCCGGTACGCAGGGAACTGAACCCAGAACACAGGGAACTGAACCCTGTAAGCAGGGAACTGAAACCTGTACGCAGGGAACTTAACCCTATATGCAGGGAACTGAACCACATACGCAGGGAACTGAAACCCGTACACAGGGAACTGAACCCTGCACGCAGGGAACTGAACCCGGTACACAGGGAATTGAAACCTGTTTGCAGGGAACTGAACCCCCTATGCAGGGAACTGAACCCCGTATGCAGGGAACTGAACCCTGAATGCAAGAAACAGATCCCGGTACATAGGGAACTGAACCCTGTACGCAGGGAACTGAAGCTAGTACAAAGACAACTGAACCCGGTACGCAGGGAAGGGAACCAGGTACGAAGGCAACTGAACCCAGTACGCAGGGAGCTGAGACAGGTACGCAGGGAACTGACCCCAGTACGCAGGGAACTGAACCCGGTACGCAGTGAACTGAGCCCAGTACGCAGGGAACTGAACCCGGTACAGAAGGAAATAAACCCTGTATGCAGGGAACTGATTCCGGTACGCAGGGAACTGAACCCGGTACGCAGGGAACTGAACACAGAACACAGGGAACTGAACCCTGTAGCAGGGAACTGAAAACTGTACGCAGGGAACTGAGCCCGGTTTGCAGGGACTTGAACCCCGTACGCCGGGAACTGAAGCATATACGCAGGGAATTGAACCCGGTACGCAGTGAACTGAACCTGCTATGCAGGGACTTGATACCGGTACGCAGGGAACTGAGCCCGGTATGCAGGGAACTGAACACGTACGCAGGGACTTGAACCCAGTATGCAGTGAACTGAGCCCGGTACAGAGGGAACTGAACACAGTACGGAGAGAACTGAACCCGGTATGCAGGGAACTGAACCCGGTACAGAGGGAACTGAACTCTGTATGCAGGGAACTGAACCCGGTATGCAGGGAACTGAACCCAGTACACAGGGAACTGAACTCGGTACAGAGGGAACTGAATCCAGTACACAGGGAAATGAACCCGGTACGCAGGGAACTGAATCCGGTACGCAGGGAACTGAATGCAGTACAAAGGGAACTGAACCCGGTACGCAGAGAACTGTACCCGGTACAGAGGGAAATGAACCGAGTACGCAGGGAAATAAGCCCGGTACGCAGGGAACTGAACGCAGTACGCAGGGAACTGAACCTGGTACGCTGGGAACAGAACCCGGTACAGAGAGAACTGAACACTGTAGGCAGGGAACTTAACCTGGTACGCAGGGAACTGAACACTGTATGCAGGGAACTGAACCCGGTACAGAGGGAACTGAACCCTGTATGCAGGGAACTGAACACTGTACGCAGGGAACTGAAACCAGAACACAGGGATCTGAACTCGGTACGCAGAGAACTGAACGCGGTACACTGGGAGCTGAACCCGGTACAGAGGGAACTGAACCCAGTACGCAGGGAACTGAACCAGGTACGCAGGGAACTGAACGCAGTACACAGGTAACTGAACCCCATACGCAGGGAACAGAATCCCCTATGCTGGGAACTAAACCCTGTAAGCAGGGAACTGAACCCGGTACGCTGGGAACTGAAACCGGTACAGAGGGAACTGAACCCAGTACACAGGGAACTGAACCCGATATGCAGGGAACTGAACCCTTACGCAAGAAACAGAACCCGGTACATAGGGAACTGAACCCTGTACGCAGGGGACTGAAGCTAGTACAAAGACAACTGAACCCGGTACGCAGGGAAGTGAACCCGGTACGAAGGCAACTGAACCCAGTACGCAGGGAACTGAGACCGGTACGCAGGGAACTGAAGCCAGTACGCAGGGAACTGAACCCGGTACGCAGTGAACTGAGCCCAGTACGCAGGGAACTGAACCCGGTACAGAAGGAAATAAACCCTGTATGCACGGAACTGAACCCGGTACGCAGGGAACTGAACACAGAACCAAGGGAACTGAACCCTGTAGCAGGGAACTGAAAACTGTAAGCAGGGAACTGAGCCCGGTTTGCAGGGACTTGAACCCCGTACGCCGGGAACTGAAGCATGTACGCAGGGAATTGAACCCGGTACGCAGTGAACTGAACCTGCTATGCAGGGACTTGATACCGGTACGCAGGGAACTGAGCCCGATATGCAGGGAACTGAACACGTACGCAGGGACTTGAACCCAGTATGCAGTGAACTGAGCCCGGTACAGAGGGAACTGAAAACGGTACGGAGAGAACTGAACCCAGCATGCAGGGAACTGAAACCGGTAAAGAGGGAACTGAACTCTGTATGCAGGGAACTGAACCCGGTATGCAGGGAACTGAACCCAGTACACAGGGAACTGAACTCGGTACAGAGGGAACTGAATCCAGTAAACAGGGAAATGAACCCGGTACGCAGGGAACTGAATCCGGTACGCAGGGAACTGAATGCAGTACAAAGGGAACTGAACCCGGTACGCAGAGAACTGAACCCGGTACAGAGGGAACTGAACCGAGTACGCAGGGAAATAAGCCCGGTACGCAGGGAACTGAACGCAGTATGCAGGGAACTGAACCCGGTACGCTGGGAACAGAACCCGGTACAGAGAGAACTGAACACTGTAGGCAGGGAACTTAATCTGGTACGCAGGGAACTGAACACTGTATGCAGGGAACTGAACCCGGTACAGAGGGAACTGAACCCTGTATGCAGGGAACTGAACACTGTACGCAGGGAACTGAAACCAGAACACAGGGAACTGAACTCGGTACGCAGAGAACTGAACCCGGTACACTGGGAGCTGAACCCGGTACAGAGGGAACTGAACCCAGTACGCAGGGAACTGAACCAGGTACGCAGGGAACTGAACGCAGTACAGAGGTAACTGAACCCCATACGCAGGGAACAGAATCCCCTATGCTGGGAACTAAACCCTGTAAGCAGGGAACTGAACCCGGTACGCTGGGAACTGAAACCGGTACAGAGGGAACTGAACCCAGTACACAGGGAACTGAACCCGATATGCAGGGAACTGAACCCTTACGCAAGAAACAGAACCCGGTACATAGGGAACTGAACCCTGTACGCAGGGGACTGAAGCTAGTACAAAGACAACTGAACCCGGTACGCAGGGAAGTGAACCCGGTACGAAGGCAACTGAACCCAGTACGCAGGGAACTGAGACCGGTACGCAGGGAACTGAAGCCAGTACGCAGGGAACTGAACCCGGTACGCAGTGAACTGAGCCCAGTACGCAGGGAACTGAACCCGGTACAGAAGGAAATAAACCCTGTATGCACGGAACTGAACCCGGTACGCAGGGAACTGAACACAGAACCAAGGGAACTGAACCCTGTAGCAGGGAACTGAAAACTGTAAGCAGGGAACTGAGCCCGGTTTGCAGGGACTTGAACCCCGTACGCCGGGAACTGAAGCATGTACGCAGGGAATTGAACCCGGTACGCAGTGAACTGAACCTGCTATGCAGGGACTTGATACCGGTACGCAGGGAACTGAGCCCGATATGCAGGGAACTGAACACGTACGCAGGGACTTGAACCCAGTATGCAGTGAACTGAGCCCGGTACAGAGGGAACTGAAAACGGTACGGAGAGAACTGAACCCAGCATGCAGGGAACTGAAACCGGTAAAGAGGGAACTGAACTCTGTATGCAGGGAACTGAACCCGGTATGCAGGGAACTGAACCCAGTACACAGGGAACTGAACTCGGTACAGAGGGAACTGAATCCAGTAAACAGGGAAATGAACCCGGTACGCAGGGAACTGAATCCGGTACGCAGGGAACTGAATGCAGTACAAAGGGAACTGAACCCGGTACGCAGAGAACTGAACCCGGTACAGAGGGAACTGAACCGAGTACGCAGGGAAATAAGCCCGGTACGCAGGGAACTGAACGCAGTATGCAGGGAACTGAACCCGGTACGCTGGGAACAGAACCCGGTACAGAGAGAACTGAACACTGTAGGCAGGGAACTTAATCTGGTACGCAGGGAACTGAACACTGTATGCAGGGAACTGAACCCGGTACAGAGGGAACTGAACCCTGTATGCAGGGAACTGAACACTGTACGCAGGGAACTGAAACCAGAACACAGGGAACTGAACTCGGTACGCAGAGAACTGAACCCGGTACACTGGGAGCTGAACCCGGTACAGAGGGAACTGAACCCAGTACGCAGGGAACTGAACCAGGTACGCAGGGAACTGAACGCAGTACACAGGTAACTGAACCCCATACGCAGGGAACAGAATCCCCTTGAAAGGGGACTGAACACTCTAAGCAGGGAACTGAACCCTGTACGCAGGGAACTAAACCCTGTAAGCAGGGAACTGAACCCGGTACGCTGGGAACTGAAACCGGTACAGAGGGAACTGAACCCAGTACACAGGGAACTGAACCCGATATGCAGGGAACTGAACCCTTACGCAAGAAACAGAACCCGGTACATAGGGAACTGAACCCTGTACGCAGGGGACTGAAGCTAGTACAAAGACAACTGAACCCGGTACGCAGGGAAGTGAACCCGGTACGAAGGCAACTGAACCCAGTACGCAGGGAACTGAGACCGGTACGCAGGGAACTGAAGCCAGTGCGCAGGGAACTGAACCCGGTACGCAGTGAACTGAGCCCAGTACGCAGGGAACTGAACCCGGTACAGAAGGAAATAAACCCTGTATGCACGGAACTGAACCCGGTACGCAGGGAACTGAACACAGAACCAAGGGAACTGAACCCTGTAGCAGGGAACTGAAAACTGTACGCAGGGAGCTGAGCCCGGTTTGCAGGGACTTGAACCCCGTACGCCGGGAACTGAAGCATGTACGCAGGGAATTGAACCCGGTACGCAGTGAACTGAACCTGCTATGCAGGGAGTTGATACCGGTACGCAGGGAAATGAGACCGATATGCAGGGAACTGAACACGTACGCAGGGACTTGAACCCAGTATGCAGTGAACTGAGCCGGGTACAGAGGGAACTGAACACGGTACGGAGAGAACTGAACCCGGTATGCAGGGAACTGAACCCGGTACAGAGGGAACTGAACACTGTAGGCAGGGAACTTAACCTGGTACGCAGGGAACTGAACACTGTATGCAGGGAACTGAACCCGGTACAGAGGGAACTGAACCATGTATGCAGGGACATGAACACTGTACGCAGAGAACTGAAACCAGAACACAGGGAACTGAACCCGATATGCAGGGAACTGAACCCTTACGCAAGAAACAGAACCCGGTACATAGGGAACTGAACCCTGTACGCAGGGGACTGAAGCTAGTACAAAGACAACTGAACCCGGTACGCAGGGAAGTGAACCCGGTACGAAGGCAACTGAAACCAGTACGCAGGGAACTGAGACCGGTACGCAGGGAACTGAACCCAGTACGCAGGGAACTGAACCCTGTACGCAGGGAACTGAGCCCGGTACAGAGGGAACTGAACCCAGTACGCAGGGAACTGAAACCAGAACACAGGGATCTGAACTCGGTACGCAGAGAACTGAACCCGGTACACTGGGAGCTGAACCCGGTACAGAGGGAACTGAACCCAGTACGCAGGGAACTGAACCAGGTACGCAAGGAACTGAACGCAGTACACAGGTAACTGAACCCCATACGCAGGGAACAGAATCCCCTATGCAGGGAACTAAACCCTGTAAGCAGGGAACTGAACCCGGTACGCTGGGAACTGAAACCGGTACAGAGGGAACTGAACCCAGTACACAGGGAACTGAACCCGATATGCAGGGAACTGAACACTTACGCAAGAAACAGAACCCGGTACATAGGGAACTGAACCCTGTACGCAGGGGACTGAAGCTAGTACAAAGACAACTGAACCCGGTACGCAGGGAAGTGAACCCGGCACGAAGGCAACTGAACCCAGTACGCAGGGAACTGAGACCGGTACGCAGGGAACTGAAGCCAGTACGCAGGGAACTGAACCCGGTACGCAGTGAACTGAGCCCAGTACGCAGGGAACTGAACCCGGTACAGAAGGAAATAAACCCTGTATGCACGGAACTGAACCCGGTACGCAGGGAACTGAACACAGAACCAAGGGAACTGAACCCTGTAGCAGGGAACTGAAACCTGTACGCAGGGAACTGAGCCCGGTTTGCAGGGACTTGAACCCCGTACGCCGGGAACTGAAGCATGTACGCAGGGAATTGAACCCGGTACGCAGTGAACTGAACCTGCTATGCAGGGACTTGATACCGGTACGCAGGGAACTGAGCCCGATATGCAGGGAACTGAACACGTACGCAGGGAATTGAACCCAGTATGCAGTGAACTGAGCCCGGTACAGAGGGAACTGAACACGGTACGGAGAGAACTGAACCCGGTATGCAGGGAACTGAACCCGGTACAGAGGGAACTGAACTCTGTATGCAGGGAACTGAACCCGGTATGCAGGGAACTGAACCCAGTACACAGGGAACTGAACTCGGTACAGAGGGAACTGAATCCAGTAAACAGGGAAATGAACCCGGTACGCAGAGAACTGAACCCGGTACAGAGGGAACTGAACCGAGTACGCAGGGAAATAAGCCCGGTACGCAGGGAACTGAACACTGTAGGCAGGAAACTTAACCTGGTACGCAGGGAACTGAACACTGTATGCAGGGAACTGAACCCGGTACAGAGGGAACTGAACCATGTATGCAGGGAACTGAACACTGTACGCAGGGAACTGAAACCAGAACACAGGGAACTGAACTCGGTACGCAGAGAACTGAACCCGGTACACTGGGAGCTGAACCCGGTACAGAGGGAACTGAACCCAGTACGCAGGGAACTGAACCAGGTACGCAGGGAACTGAACGCAGTACACAGGTAACTGAACCCCATACGCAGGGAACAGAATCCCCTATGCAGGGAACTAAACCCTGTAAGCAGGGAACTGAACCCGGTACGCTGGGAACTGAAACCGGTACAGAGGGAACTGAACCCAGTACACAGGGAACTGAACCCGATATGCAGGGAACTGAACCCTTACGCAAGAAACAGAACCCGGTACATAGGGAACTGAACCCTGTACGCAGGGGACTGAAGCTAGTACAAAGACAACTGAACCCGGTACGCAGGGAAGTGAACCCGGTACGAAGGCAACTGAACCCAGTACGCAGGGAACTGAGACCGGTACGCAGGGAACTGAAGCCAGTACGCAGGGAACTGAACCCGGTACGCAGTGAACTGAGCCCAGTACGCAGGGAACTGAACCCGGTACAGAAGGAAATAAACCCTGTATGCACGGAACTGAACACGGTACGCAGGGAACTGAACACAGAACCAAGGGAACTGAACCCTGTAGCAGGGAACTGAAAACTGTACGCAGGGAACTGAGCCCGGTTTGCAGGGACTTGAACCCCGTACGCCGGGAACTGAAGCATGTACGCAGGGAATTGAACCCGGTACGCAGTGAACTGAACCTGCTATGCAGGGACTTGATACCGGTACGCAGGGAACTGAGCCCGATATGCAGGGAACTGAACACGTACGCAGGGACTTGAACCCAGTATGCAGTGAACTGAGCCCGGTACAGAGGGAACTGAACACGGTACGGAGAGAACTGAACCCGGTATGCAGGGAACTGAACCCAGTACAGAGGGAACTGAACTCTGTATGCAGGGAACTGAACCCGGTATGCAGGGAACTGAACCCAGTACACAGGGAACTGAACTCGGTACAGAGGGAACTGAATCCAGTAAACAGGGAAATGAACCCGGTACGCAGGGAACTGAATCCGGTACGCAGGGAACTGAATGCAGTACAAAGGGAACTGAACCCGGTACGCAGAGAACTGAACCCGGTACAGAGGGAACTGAACCGATTACGCAGGGAAATAAGCCCGGTACGCAGGGAACTGAACGCAGTACGCAGGGAACTGAACCCGGTACAGAGGGAACTGAACACTGTAGGCAGGGAACTTAACCTGGTACGCAGGGAACTGAACACTGTATGCAGGGAACTGAACCCGGTACAGAGGGAACTGAACCCTGTATGCAGGGAACTGAACACTGTACGCAGGGAACTGAAACCAGAACACAGGGAACTGAACTCGGTACGCAGAGAACTGAACCCGGTACACTGGGAGCTGAACCCGGTACAGAGGGAACTGAACCCAGTACGCAGGGAACTGAACCAGGTACGCAGGGAACTGAACGCAGTACACAGTTAACGGAACCCCATACGCAGGGAACAGAATCCCCTATGCAGGGGACTGAACACTCTAAGCAGGGAACTGAACCCTGTACGCTGGGAACTGAACCCGGTACAGAGGGAACTAAACCCTGTAAGCAGGGAACTGAACCCGGTACGCTGGGAACTGAAAACGGTACAGAGGGAACTGAACCCAGTACACAGGGAATGGAACCCGGTATGCAGGGAACTGAACCCTTACGCAAGAAACAGAACCCGGTACATAGGGAACTGAACCCTGTACGCAGGGGACTGAAGCTAGTACAAAGACAACTGAACCCGGTACGCAGGGAAGTGAACCCGGTACGAAGGCAACTGAACCCAGTACGCAGGGAACTGAGACCGGTACGCAGGGAACTGAAGCCAGTACACAGGGAACTGAACCGGTACGCAGTGAACTGAGCCCAGTACGCAGGGAACTGAACCCGGTACAGAAGGAAATAAACCCTGTATGCACGGAACTGAACCCGGTACGCAGGGAACTGAACACAGAACCAAGGGAACTGAACCCTGTAGCAGGGAACTGAAAACTGTACGCAGGGAGCTGAGCCCGGTTTGCAGGGACTTGAACCCCCTACGCCGGGAACTGAAGCATGTACGCAGGGAATTGAACCCGGTACTCAGTGAACTGAACTTGCTATGCAGGGACTTGATACCGGTACGCAGGGAACTGAGACCGATATGCAGGGAACTGAACACGTACGCAGGGACTTGAACCCAGTATGCAGTGAACTGAGCCCGGTACAGAGGGAACTGAACACGGTACGGAGAGAACTGAACCCGGTATGCAGGGAACTGAACCCGGTACAGAGGGAACTGAACACTGTAGGCAGGGAACTTAACCTGGTACGCAGGGAACTGAACACTGTATGCAGGGAACTGAACCCGGTACAGAGGGAACTGAACCATGTATGCAGGGAACTGAACACTGTACGCAGGGAACTGAAACCAGAACACAGGGATCTGAACTCGGTACGCAGAGAACTGAACCCGGTACACTGGGAGCTGAACCCGGTACAGAGGGAACTGAACCCAGTACGCAGGGAACTGAACCAGGTACGCAGGGAACTGAACGCAGTACACAGGTAACTGAACCCCATACGCAGGGAACAGAATCCCCTATGCAGGGAACTAAACCCTGTAAGCAGGGAACTGAACCCGGTACGCTGGGAACTGGAACCGGTACAGAGGGAACTGAACCCAGTACACAGGGAACTGAACCCGATATGCAGGGAACTGAACCCTTACGCAAGAAACAGAACCCGGTACATAGGGAACTGAACCCTGTACGCAGGGGACTGAAGCTAGTACAAAGACAACTGAACCCGGTACGCAGGGAAGTGAACCCGGTACGAAGGCAACTGAACCCAGTACGCAGGGAACTGAGACCGGTACGCAGGGAACTGAAGCCAGTACGCAGGGAACTGAACCCGGTACGCAGTGAACTGAGTCCAGTACGCAGGGAACTGAACCCGGTACAGAAGGAAATAAACCCTGTATGCACGGAACTGAACCCGGTACGCAGGGAACTGAACACAGAACCAAGGGAACTGAACCCTGTAGCAGGGAACTGAAAACTGTACGCAGGGAACTGAGCCCGGTTTGCAGGGACTTGAACCCCCTACGCCGGGAACTGAAGCATGTACGCAGGGAATTGAACCCGGTACGCAGTGAACTGAACCTGCTATGCAGGGACTTGATACCGGTACGCAGGGAACTGAGACCGATATGCAGGGAACTGAACACGTACGCAGGGACTTGAACCCAGTATGCAGTGAACTGAGCCCGGTACAGAGGGAACTGAACACGGTACGGAGAGAACTGAACCCGGTATGCAGGGAACTGAACCCGGTAAAGAGGGAACTGAACTCTGTATGCAGGGAACTGAACCCGGTATGCAGGGAACTGAACCCAGTACACAGGGAACTGATTCGGTACATCGGGAACTGAATCCAGTAAACAGGGAAATGAACCCGGTACGCAGGGAACTGAATCCGGTACGCAGGGAACTGAATGCAGTACAAAGGGAACTGAACCCGGTACGCAGAGAACTGAACCCGGTACAGAGGGAACAGAACCGAGTACGCAGGGAAATAAGCCCGGTACGCAGGGAACTGAACGCAGTACGCAGGGAACTGAACCCGGTACGCTGGGAACAGAACCCGGTACAGAGAGAACTGAACACTGTAGGCAGGGAACTTAACCTGGTACGCAGGGAACTGAACACTGTATGCAGGGAACTGAACCCGGTACAGAGGGAACTGAACCCTGTATGCAGGGAACTGAACACTGTACGCAGGGAACTGAAACCAGAACACAGGGAACTGAACTCGGTACGCAGAGAACTGAACCCGGTACACTGGGAGCTGAACTCAGTACAGAGGGAACTGAACCCAGTACGCAGGGAACTGAACCAGGTACGCAGGGAACTGAACGCAGTACACAGGTAACTGAACCCCATACGCAGGGAACAGAATCCCCTATGCAGGGAACTAAACCCTGTAAGCAGGGAACTGAACCCGGTACGCTGGGAACTGAAACCGGTACAGAGGGAACTGAACCCAGTACACAGGGAACTGAACCCGATATGCAGGGAACTGAACCCTTACGCAAGAAACAGAACCCGGTACATAGGGAACTGAACCCTGTACGCAGGGGACTGAAGCTAGTACAAAGACAACTGAACCCGGTACGCAGGGAAGTGAACCCGGTACGAAGGCAACTGAACCCAGTACGCAGGGAACTGAGACCGGTACGCAGGGAACTGAAGCCAGTACGCAGGGAACTGAACCCGGTACGCAGTGAACTGAGCCCAGTACGCAGGGAACTGAACCCGGTACAGAAGGAAATAAACCCTGTATGCACGGAACTGAACCCGGTACGCAGGGAACTGAACACAGAACCAAGGGAACTGAACCCTGTAGCAGGGAACTGAAAACTGTACGCAGGGAACTGAGCCCGGTTTGCAG
The DNA here is from genome assembly GCF_017639515.1 of Carcharodon carcharias. Lineage (NCBI taxonomy): Eukaryota > Metazoa > Chordata > Chondrichthyes > Lamniformes > Lamnidae > Carcharodon > Carcharodon carcharias. The sequence goes on from NC_054468.1 coordinate 93,138, forward strand.
GGACTTGAACCCCGTACGCCGGGAACTGAAGCATGTACGCAGGGAATTGAACCCGGTACGCAGTGAACTGAACCTGCTATGCAGGGACTTGATACCGGTACGCAGGGAACTGAGACCGATATGCAGGGAACTGAACACGTACGCAGGGACTTGAACCCAGTATGCAGTGAACTGAGCCCGGTACAGAGGGAACTGAACACGGTACGGAGAGAACTGAACCCGGTATGCAGGGAACTGAACCCGGTAAAGAGGGAACTGAACTCTGTATGCAGGGAACTGAACCCGGTATGCAGGGAACTGAACCCAGTACACAGGGAACTGATTCGGTACATCGGGAACTGAATCCAGTAAACAGGGAAATGAACCCGGTACGCAGGGAACTGAATCCGGTACGCAGGGAACTGAATGCAGTACAAAGGGAACTGAACCCGGTACGCAGAGAACTGAACCCGGTACAGAGGGAACAGAACCGAGTACGCAGGGAAATAAGCCCGGTACGCAGGGAACTGAACGCAGTACGCAGGGAACTGAACCCGGTACGCTGGGAACAGAACCCGGTACAGAGAGAACTGAACACTGTAGGCAGGGAACTTAACCTGGTACGCAGGGAACTGAACACTGTACGCAGGGAACTGAACCCGGTACAGAGGGAACTGAACCCTGTATGAAGGGAACTGAACACTGTACGCAGGGAACTGAAACCAGAACACAGGGAACTGAACTCGGTACGCAGAGAACTGAACCCGGTACACTGGGAGCTGAACTCAGTACAGAGGGAACTGAACCCAGTACGCAGGGAACTGAACCAGGTACGCAGGGAACTGAACGCAGTACACAGGTAACTGAACCCCATACGCAGGGAAAAGAATCCCCTATGCAGGGAACTAAACCCTGTAAGCAGGGAACTGAACCCGGTACGCTGGGAACTGAAAACGGTACAGAGGGAACTGAACCCAGTACACAGGGAACTGAACCCGATATGCAGGGAACTGAACCCTTACGCAAGAAACAGAACCCGGTACATAGGGAACTGAACCCTGTACGCAGGGGACTGAAGCTAGTATAAAGACAACTGAACCCGGTACGCAGGGAAGTGAACCCGGTACGAAGGCAACTGAACCCAGTACGCAGGGAACTGAGACCGGTACGCAGGGAACTGAAGCCAGTACACAGGGAACTGAACCCGGTACGCAGTGAACTGAGCCCAGTACGCAGGGAACTGAACCCGGTACAGAAGGAAATAAACCCTGTATGCACGGAACTGAACCCGGTACGCAGGGAACTGAACACAGAACCAAGGGAACTGAACCCTGTAGCAGGGAACTGAAAACTGTACGCAGGGAACTGAGCCCGGTATGCAGGGACTTGAACCCCGGACGCCGGGAACTGAAGCATGTACGCAGGGAATTGAACCCGGTACGCAGTGAACTGAACCTGCTATGCAGGGACTTGATACCGGTACGCAGGGAACTGAGCCCGATATGCAGGGAACTGAACACGTACGCAGGGACTTGAACCCAGTATGCAGTGAACTGAGCCCGGTACAGAGGGAACTGAACACGGTACGGAGAGAACTGAACCCGGTATGCAGGGAACTGAACCCGGTACAGAGGGAACTGAACACTGTAGGCAGGGAACTTAACCTGGTACGCAGGGAACTGAACACTGTATGCAGGGAACTGAACCCGGTACAGAGGGAACTGAACCATGTATGCAGGGAACTGAACACTGTACGCAGGGAACTGAAACCAGAACACAGGGATCTGAACTCGGTACGCAGAGAACTGAACCCGGTACACTGGGAGCTGAACCCGGTACAGAGGGAACTGAACCCAGTACGCAGGGAACTGAACCAGGTACGCAAGGAACTGAACGCAGTACACAGGTAACTGAACCCCATACGCAGGGAACAGAATCCCCTATGCAGGGAACTAAACCCTGTAAGCAGGGAACTGAACCCGGTACGCTGGGAACTGAAACCGGTACAGAGGGAACTGAACCCAGTACACAGGGAACTGAACCCGATATGCAGGGAACTGAACACTTACGCAAGAAACAGAACCCGGTACATAGGGAACTGAACCCTGTACGCAGGGGACTGAAGCTAGTACAAAGACAACTGAACCCGGTACGCAGGGAAGTGAACCCGGTACGAAGGCAACTGAACCCAGTACGCAGGGAACTGAGACCGGTACGCAGGGAACTGAAGCCAGTACGCAGGGAACTGAACCCAGTACGCAGTGAACTGAGCCCAGTACGCAGGGAACTGAACCCGGTACAGAAGGAAATAAACCCTGTATGCACGGAACTGAACCCGGTACGCAGGGAACTGAACACAGAACCAAGGGAACTGAACCCTGTAGCAGGGAACTGAAAACTGTACGCAGGGAACTGAGCCCGGTTTGCAGGGACTTGAACCCCGTACGCCGGGAACTGAAGCATGTACGCAGGGAATTGAACCCGGTACGCAGTGAACTGAACCTGCTATGCAGGGACTTGATACCGGTACGCAGGGAACTGAGACCGATATGCAGGGAACTGAACACGTACGCAGGGACTTGAACCCAGTATGCAGTGAACTGAGCCCGGTACAGAGGGAACTGAACACGGTACGGAGAGAACTGAACCCGGTATGCAGGGAACTGAACCCGGTAAAGAGGGAACTGAACTCTGTACGCAGGGAACTGAACCCGGTATGCAGGGAACTGATCCCAGTACACAGGGAACTGATTCGGTACATCGGGAACTGAATCCAGTAAACAGGGAAATGAACCCGGTACGCAGGGAACTGAATCCGGTACGCAGGGAACTGAATGCAGTACAAAGGGAACTGAACCCGGTACGCAGAGAACTGAACCCGGTACAGAGGGAACAGAACCGAGTACGCAGGGAAATAAGCCCGGTACGCAGGGAACTGAACGCAGTACGCAGGGAACTGAACCCGGTACGCTGGGAACAGAACCCGGTACAGAGAGATCTGAACACTGTAGGCAGGGAACTTAACCTGCTATGCAGGGACTTGATACCGGTACGCAGGGAACTGAGCCCGATATGCAGGGAACTGAACACGTACGCAGGGACTTGAACCCAGTATGCAGTGAACTGAGCCCGGTACAGAGGGAACTGAACACGGTACGGAGAGAACTGAACCCGGTATGCAGGGAACTGAACCCGGTACAGAGGGAACTGAACACTGTAGGCAGGGAACTTAACCTGGTACGCAGGGAACTGAACACTGTATGCAGGGAACTGAACCCGGTACAGAGGGAACTGAACCATGTATGCAGGGAACTGAACACTGTACGCAGGGAACTGAAACCAGAACACAGGGATCTGAACTCGGTACGCAGAGAACTGAACCCGGTACACTGGGAGCTGAACCCGGTACAGAGGGAACTGAACCCAGTACGCAGGGAACTGAACCAGGTACGCAAGGAACTGAACGCAGTACACAGGTAACTGAACCCCATACGCAGGGAACAGAATCCCCTATGCAGGGAACTAAACCCTGTAAGCAGGGAACTGAACCCGGTACGCTGGGAACTGAAACCGGTACAGAGGGAACTGAACCCAGTACACAGGGAACTGAACCCGATATGCAGGGAACTGAACACTTACGCAAGAAACAGAACCCGGTACATAGGGAACTGAACCCTGTACGCAGGGGACTGAAGCTAGTACAAAGACAACTGAACCCGGTACGCAGGGAAGTGAACCCGGTACGAAGGCAACTGAACCCAGTACGCAGGGAACTGAGACCGGTACGCAGGGAACTGAAGCCAGTACGCAGGGAACTGAACCCAGTACGCAGTGAACTGAGCCCAGTACGCAGGGAACTGAACCCGGTACAGAAGGAAATAAACCCTGTATGCACGGAACTGAACCCGGTACGCAGGGAACTGAACACAGAACCAAGGGAACTGAACCCTGTAGCAGGGAACTGAAAACTGTACGCAGGGAACTGAGCCCGGTTTGCAGGGACTTGAACCCCGTACGCCGGGAACTGAAGCATGTACGCAGGGAATTGAACCCGGTACGCAGTGAACTGAACCTGCTATGCAGGGACTTGATACCGGTACGCAGGGAACTGAGACCGATATGCAGGGAACTGAACACGTACGCAGGGACTTGAACCCAGTATGCAGTGAACTGAGCCCGGTACAGAGGGAACTGAACACGGTACGGAGAGAACTGAACCCGGTATGCAGGGAACTGAACCCGGTAAAGAGGGAACTGAACTCTGTACGCAGGGAACTGAACCCGGTATGCAGGGAACTGATCCCAGTACACAGGGAACTGATTCGGTACATCGGGAACTGAATCCAGTAAACAGGGAAATGAACCCGGTACGCAGGGAACTGAATCCGGTACGCAGGGAACTGAATGCAGTACAAAGGGAACTGAACCCGGTACGCAGAGAACTGAACCCGGTACAGAGGGAACAGAACCGAGTACGCAGGGAAATAAGCCCGGTACGCAGGGAACTGAACGCAGTACGCAGGGAACTGAACCCGGTACGCTGGGAACAGAACCCGGTACAGAGAGATCTGAACACTGTAGGCAGGGAACTTAACCTGGTACGCAGGGAACTGAACACTGTATGCAGGGAACTGAACCCGGTACAGAGGGAACTGAACCCTGTATGCAGGGAACTGAACACTGTACGCAGGGAACTGAAACCAGAACACAGGGAACTGAACTCGGTACGCAGAGAACTGAACCCGGTACACTGGGAGCTGAACCCGGTACAGAGGGAACTGAACCCAGTACACAGGGAACTGAACCCGATATGCAGGGAACTGAACCCTTACGCAAGAAACAGAACCCGGTACATAGGGAACTGAACCCTGTACGCAGGGGACTGAAGCTAGTACAAAGACAACTGAACCCGGTACGCAGGGAAGTGAACCCGGTACGAAGGCAACTGAACCCAGTACGCAGGGAACTGAGACCGGTACGCAGGGAACTGAAGCCAGTACGCAGGGAACTGAACCCGGTACGCAGTGAACTGAGCCCAGTACGCAGGGAACTGAACCCGGTACAGAAGGAAATAAACCCTGTATGCACGGAACTGAACCCGGTACGCAGGGAACTGAACACAGAACCAAGGGAACTGAACCCTGTAGCAGGGAACTGAAAACTGTACGCAGGGAACTGAGCCTGGTTTGCAGGGACTTGAACCCCGTACGCCGGGAACTGAAGCATGTACGCAGGGAATTGAACCCGGTACGCAGTGAACTGAACCTGCTATGCAGGGACTTGATACCGGTACGCAGGGAACTGAGACCGATATGCAGGGAACTGAACACGTACGCAGGGACTTGAACCCAGTATGCAGTGAACTGAGCCCGGTACAGAGGGAACTGAACACGGTACGGAGAGAACTGAACCCGGTATGCAGGGAACTGAACCCGGTAAAGAGGGAACTGAACTCTGTATGCAGGGAACTGAACCCGGTATGCAGGGAACTGAACCCAGTACACAGGGAACTGATTCGGTACATCGGGAACTGAATCCAGTAAACAGGGAAATGAACCCGGTACGCAGGGAACTGAATCCGGTACGCAGGGAACTGAATGCAGTACAAAGGGAACTGAACCCGGTACGCAGAGAACTGAACCCGGTACAGAGGGAACAGAACCGAGTACGCAGGGAAATAAGCCCGGTACGCAGGGAACTGAACGCAGTACGCAGGGAACTGAACCCGGTACGCTGGGAACAGAACCCGGTACAGAGAGAACTGAACACTGTAGGCAGGGAACTTAACCTGGTACGCAGGGAACTGAACACTGTATGCAGGGAACTGAACCCGGTACAGAGGGAACTGAACCCTGTGTGCAGGGAACTGAACACTGTACGCAGGGAACTGAAACCAGAACACAGGGAACTGAACTCGGTACGCAGAGAACTGAACCCGGTACACTGGGAGCTGAACTCAGTACAGAGGGAACTGAACCCAGTACGCAGGGAACTGAACCAGGTACGCAGGGAACTGAACGCAGTACACAGGTAACTGAAACCCATACGCAGGGAACAGAATCCCCTATGCAGGGAACTAAACCCTGTAAGCAGGGAACTGAACCCGGTACGCTGGGAACTGAAACCGGTACAGAGGGAACTGAACCCAGTACACAGGGAACTGAACCCGATATGCAGGGAACTGAACCCTTACGCAAGAAACAGAACCCGGTACATAGGGAACTGAACCCTGTACGCAGGGGACTGAAGCTAGTACAAAGACAACTGAACCCGGTACGCAGGGAAGTGAACCCGGTACGAAGGCAACTGAACCCAGTACGCAGGGAACTGAGACCGGTACGCAGGGAACTGAAGCCAGTACGCAGGGAACTGAACCCGGTACGCAGTGAACTGAGCCCAGTACGCAGGGAACTGAACCCGGTACAGAAGGAAATAAACCCTGTATGCACGGAACTGATTCCGGTACGCAGGGAACTGAACCCGGTACGCAGGGAACTGAACACAGAACACAGGGAACTGAACCCTGTAGCAGGGAACTGAAAACTGTATGCAGGGAGCTGAGCCCGGTTTGCAGGGACTTGAACCCCGTACGCCGGGAACTGAAGCATGTACGCAGGGAATTGAACCCGGTACGCAGTGAACTGAACCTGCTATGCAGGGACTTGATACCGGTACGCAGGGAACTGAGCCCGGTATGCAGGGAACTGAACACGTACGCAGGGACTTGAACCCAGTATGCAGTGAACTGAGCCCGGTACAGAGGGAACTGAACACGGTACGGAGAGAACTGAACCCGGTATGCAGGGAACTGAACCCGGTACAGAGCGAACTGAACTCTGTATGCAGGGAACTGAACCCGGTATGCAGGGAAGTGAACCCAGTACACAGGGAACTGAACTCGTTACAGAGGGAACTGAATCCAGTACACAGGGAAATGAACCCGGAACGCAGGGAACTGAATCCGGTACGCAGGGAACTGAATGCTGTAGAAAGGGAACTGAACCCGGTACGCAGGGATCTGAACCCGTTACAGAGGGAACTGAACCGAGTACGCAGGGAACTGAGCCCGGTACGCAGGGAAATGAACGCAGTACGCAGGGAACTGAACCCGGTATGCAGGGAACAGAACCCGGTACAGAGAGAACTGAACACTGTAGGCAGGGAACTTAACCTGGTACGCAGGGAACTGAACACTGTACGCAGGGAACTGAACCCGGTACAGAGGGAACTGAACCACGTATGCAGGGAACTGAACACTGTACGCAGGGAACTGAAACCAAAACACAGGGAACTGAACTCGGTACGCAGGGAACTGAACCCGGTACACTGGGAGCTGAACCCGGTGCAGAGGGAACTGAACCCAGTACGCAGGGAACTGAACCAGTTACGCAGGGAACTGAACGCAGTACACAGGTAACTGAACCCCATACGCAGGGAACAGAATCCCCTATGCAGGGAACTGAACCCTGTAAGCAGGGAACTGAACCCGGTACGCTGGGAACTGAAACCGGTACAGAGGGAACTGAACCCAGTACACAGGGAACTGAGCCCTGCATGCAGGGAACTGAACACGTACGCAGGGACCTGAACCCAGTATGCAGTGAACTGAGCCCGGTACAGAGGGAACTGAACACGGTACGGAGAGAACTGAACCCGGTATGCAGGGAACTGAACCCGATATGCAGGGAACTGAAGCCGGTACACACGGAACTGAACCCTGCATGCAGGGAACTGTGACCAGAACGCAGGGAACTGAAGCCATTACGCAGGGAACTGAACCCGGTACAGAGGGAACTGAAACCTATATGCAGTGAACTGAACCCCGTATGCAGGGAGCAGAACTCTGTACGCAGTGAACTGAAGCCGGTAGGCAGGGAACTGAACCCTGTAAGCAGGGAACTGAACAATGTACGCAGGGAACTGAACCTGGTACGCAGGGACTTGAACCCCGTATGCAGGGAACTGAAACCTGTACGCAGGGAACTGAACACGGGACGCAGTGAACTGAACCTGGTACGCAGGAACTTGAACCCGTTACGCAGGGAACTGAGCCCCGTAAGCAGGGACATGAACCCCGTACGCAGGGAACTGAAAACAGTACGCAGGCAACTGAACCCCGTATGCACGGAACAGAGCCCGGTAGGCAGGGAACTGAACCTCGTACGCAGGGCTCTGAACGGGGTACGCAGGCAACTGAACCCCGTTCGCAGGGAACTGAGCCCGGTAGGCAGGGAACTGAACCTGGTACGCTGGGACTTGCACCCAGTACGCAGGGAACTGAACCCGGTACGCTGGGAACTGAACCCCGTACGCTGGGAACTGAACCCAGTACGCAGTGAACTGAGCCCGGTACGCAGGGAACTGAACCCAGAACACAGGGAACTGACCCCTGTAAGCAGGGAACTTAAACCTGTACGCAGGGAACTGAGCCCGGTATGGAGGGACTTGAACACCGTACGCAGGGAACTGAAACCTGTACGCAGTGAACTGAACCTGGTATGCAGGGACTTGAACCCAGTACGCAGTGAACTGAGCCCGGTACAGAGGGAACTGAACCCGGTACGCAGAGAACTGAACCCGGTATGCAGGGAAATGAACCCGGTACAGAGGGAACTGAACCCGGTATGCAGGGAACTGGACCCAGTACACACTGAACTGAACCCGGTACAGAGGGAACTGAACCCAGTACACAGGAAACTGAACCCGGTACGCAGGGAACTGAACCCGGCACATAGGGAACTGAACCCTATAAGCAGGGAACTGAAACCCGGTACGAAGGGAACTGAGCCCGCTATGCACGGAACTGAACCCGGTACGCACTGAACTGAAATCGGTACGCAGGGAACTGAACACCGTACGCAGGAAACTGAACCCGGAACGCAGTGAACTGAGCCCGGTACGCAGGAAACTGAACCCGGAACATAATGAACTGAACCCTGTACGCAGGGAACTGAACCCAGTATGCAGGGACTTGATCCCGGTACACAGGGAACTGAGCCCGGTATGCAGGGACTTGAACCCCGTACGCAGGGAGCTGAACACGGTACGCAGGGAACTGAACCCAGTAAACAGGGAACTGAACCCGGTACGCAGGGAACGGAACCCGGTACAGAGCGAACTGAACCCTGTACGCAGGGAACTGAACCCGGTACGCAGGGAACTGAAGGCAGTACACAGGGAACTGAAGCCGGTAAGCAGGGAACAGAACCCGATACAGAGGGAACTGAGCCCAGTACGCAGGGAACAGAGCCCGGAACGCAGGGAACTGAACCCAGTACGCAGGGAACTGAACCCGGTACGCAGGGAACTGAACCCGGTACAGAGGGAACTGAACCCTGTAAGCAGGGAACGTAACCTGGTACGCAGGGCACTGAACCCCGTACGCAAGGAACTGAAGCCGGTACAGAGGGAAGTGAACCCAGTACACAGGGAACTGAACCCGGTACGCAGGGAACTGAACCCGGTACGCAAGGAACTGAAGCCGGTACAGAGGGAAGTGAACCCAGTACACAGGAAACTGAACCCGGTACGCAGGGAACTGAACCCAGTACAGAGGGAACTGAACACTGTACGCAGGGAACTGAACCCGGTACAGAGGGAACTGAACCCAGTACACAGGGAACTGAAGCCGGTCCCCAGGGAACTGAACCCGGTACAGAGGGTACTGAACCCTGTACGCAGGGAACTGAACCAGGTACGCAGGGAACTGAATGCAGTACACAGGGGACTGTTCCCCATATGCAGGGAACAGAACCCCCTATGCAGGGAACTGAACCCTGCAAGCAGGGAACTGAACCCGGTACGCAGTGAACTGAACCTGGTATGCAGGGACTTGATCCCGGTACGCAGGGAACTGAGCCCGGTATGCAGGGAACTGAACCCGTATGCAGGGAAATGAACCCGGTACAGAGGGAACTGTACTCTGTATGCAGGGAACTGAACCCGGTATGCAGGGAACTGAACCCAGTACACAGATAACTGAACCCGGTACAGAGGGAACTGAAGCCAGTACACAGGGAACTGAACCCGGTACGCAGGGAACTGAACCCGATACAGAGGTAACTGAACCTTGTACGCATGGAACTGAACCCGGTACGCAGGGAACTGAACGCAGTACAAAGGGAACTGAACCCAGTACGCAGGGAACTGAACCCGGCACAGAGGGAACTGAACCTAGTACCCAGGGAACTGAACCCGGAACACAGGGAACTGAACCCTGTACGCAGGGAACTGAATCCGGAAGGCAGGGACCTGAACCCTGTAAGCAGTGAACTGCACCCTCTACGCAGGGAACTGAGCCCGGTATGCAGGGACTTAAACCCCGTACGCAGGGAACTGTGACCGGAACGCAGGGAACTGAAGCCATTATGCAGGGAACTGAACCCGGTACAGAGGGAACTGAAACCTATATGCAGGGAACCGAACCCCGTATGCAGGGAGCAGAACTCTGTACGCAGGGAACTGAATCCGGTACAGAGGGAACTGAAACCTATATGCAGGGAACCGAACCCCGTATGCAGGGAGCAGAACTCTGTACGCAGGGAACTGAATCCGGTAGGCAGGGAACTGAACCCTGTAAGCAGGGAACTGAACAATGTATGCAGGGAACTGAACCTGGTATGCAGGGACTTGAACCCCGTATGCAGGGAACTGAAACCTGTACGCAGGGAACTGAACACGGGACGCAGTGAACTGAACCTGGTACGCAGGAACTTGAACCCGTTACGCAGGGAACTGAGCCCGGTAAGCAGGGACATGAACCCCGTACGCAGGGAACTGAACCCAGTACGCAGGCAACTGAACCCCGTATGCAGGCAACTGAACCCGGTACGCTGGGAACTGAACCCCGTACTTTGGGAAGAGAACCCAGTACGCAGTGAACTGAGCCCGGTACGCAGGGAACTGAACCCAGAACACAGGGAACTGAACCCTGTAAGCAGGGAACTTAAACCTGTACGCAGGGAACTGAGCCCGGTATGCAGGGACTTGAACACCGTACGCCGGGAACTGAAACCTGTACGCAGGGAATTGAAACCGGTACGCAGTGAACTGAACCTGGTATGCAGGGACTTGAACCCAGTACGCAGTGAACTGAGCCCGGTACAGAGGGAACTGAACCCGGTACGCAGAGAACTGAACCCGGTATGCAGGGAAATGAACCCGGTACAGAGGGAACTGAACCCGGTATGCAGGGAACTGGACCCAGTACACACTGAACTGAACCCGGTACAGAGGGAACTGAACCCAGTACACAGGGAACTGAACCCGGTACGCAGGGAACTGAACCCGGTACAGAGGGAACTGAACCCTATAAGCAGGGAACTGAAACCCGGTACGCAGTGGACTGAAATCGGTACGCAGGGAACTGAACACCGTACGCAGGAAACTGAACCCGGAACGCAGTGAACTGAGCCCGGTACGCAGGGAAATGAACCCGGAACATAATGAACTGAACCCTGTACGCAGGGAACTGAACCTAGTATGCAGAGACTTGATCCCGGTACACAGGGAACTGAGCCCGGTATGCAGGGATTTGAACCCCGTACGCAGGGAACTGAACACGGTACGCAGGGAACTGAACCCAGTATGCAGGGAACTGAACCCGGTACGGAGGGAACTGAACCCAGTAAACAGGGAACCGAACCTGGTACCCAGGGAACTGAACCCGGTACGCAGGGAACGGAACCCGGTACAGAGAGAACTGAACCCTGTACGCAGGGAACTGAAGGCAGTACACAGGGAACTGAAGCCGGTACGCAGGGAACTGAACCCGATACAGAGGGAACTGAACCCAGAACGCAGGGAACTGAACCCAGTACGCAGGGAACTGAACCCGGTACGCTGGGAACTGAACCCGGTACAGAGGGAACTGAACCCTGTAAGCAGGGAACGTAACCTGGTACGCAGGGCACTGAACCCGGTACACAGGGAACTGAACTCGGTACGCTGGGAACTGAACCCGGTACACTGGGAACTGAACCCAGTACAGAGGGAACTAAACCCGGTACGCAGGGAACTTAACCTGGTACGCAGGGAACTGAACCCCGTACGCAAGGAACTGAAGCTGGTACAGAGGGAAGTGAACCCAGTACACAGGGAACTGAACCCGGTACGCAGGGAACTGAACCCGGTACGCAGGGAACTGAACCCGATACAGAGGTAACTGAACCTTGTACGCATGGAACTGAACCCGGTACGCAGGGAACTGAACGCAGTACAAAGGGAACTGAAGCTGGTCCCCAGGGAACTGAACCCGGTACAGAGGGTACTGAACCCTGTACGCAGGGAACTGAACCAGGTACGCAGGGAACTGAATGCAGTACAAAGGGAACTGAACCCCATATGCAGGGAACAGAACCCCTCTATGCAGTGAACTGAACCCTGCAAGCAGGGAACTGAACCCGGTACGCAGTGAACTGAACCTGGTGTGCAGGGACTTGATCCCGGTACGCAGGGAACTGAGCCCGGTATGCAGGGAACTGAACCCGGTATGCAGGGAAATGAACCCGGTACAGAGGGAACTGTACTCTGTATGCAGGGAAGTGAACCCGGTATGCAGGGAACTGAACCCAGTACACAGATAACTGAACCCGGTACAGAGGGAACTGAAGCCAGTACACAGGGAACTGAACCCGGTACGCAGGGAACTGAACCCGATACAGAGGTAACTGAACCTTGTACGCATGGAACTGAACCCGGTACGCAGGGAACTGAACGCAGTACAAAGGGAACTGAACCCGGTACGCAGGGAACTGAACCCGGAACACAGGGATCTGAACCCTGTACGCAGGGAACTGAATCCGGAAGGCAGGGAACTGAACCCTGTAAGCAGTGAACTGCACCCTCTATGCAGGGAACTGAGCCCGGTATGCAGGGACTTAAACCCCGTACGCAGGGAACTGAACCCTGTACGCAAAGAACTGAGCCCGGTATGCAGGGATTTGAAGCCTGTACGCAGGGAGCTGAGCCTGGTACGCAGGAAACTGAACCCGGTACGCAGGGACTTGAACCCAGTATGCAGGGAACTGAGCCCGGTACGCAGGGAACTGAACCCGGTACGCAGGGAACTGAACCCAGTACACAGGGAACTGAACTCGGTACAGAGAGAACTGAATCCAATACACAGGGAAATGAACCCGGTACGCAGGGAACTGAATCCGGTACGCAGGGAACTGAATGCAGTACAAAGGGAACTGAACCCGGTACGCAGGGAACTGAACCCGGTACAGAGGGAACTGAGCCAAGTACGCAGGGAACTGAACCCGGTACACTGGGAGCTGAACCCGGTACAGAGGGAACTGAACCCAGTACGCAGGGAACTGAACCAGGTACGCAGGGAACTGAACTCGGTACGCTGGGAACTGAACCCGGTACAGAGGGAAGTGAACCCAGTACACAGGGAACTGAACCCGGTACGCAGGGAACTGAACCCGGTACAGAGGGAACTGAACCCTGTAAGCAGGGAACGTAACCTGGTACGCAGGGCACTGAACCCGGTACACAGGGAACTGAACTCGGTACGCTGGGAACTGAACCCGGTACACTGGGAACTGTACCAAGTACAGAGGGAACTAAACCCGGTACGCAGGGAACTTAACCTGGTACGCAGGGAACTGAACCCCGTACGCAAGGAACTGAAGCCGGTACAGAGGGAAGTGAACCCAGTACACAGGGAACTGAACCCGGTACGCAGGGAACTGAACCCGGTACGCAAGGAACTGAAGCCGGTACAGAGGCAAGTGAACCAATACACAGGAAACTGAACCCGGTACGCAGGGAACTGAACCCAGTACAGAGGGAACTGAACACTGTACGCAGGGAACTGAACCCGGTACAGAGGGAACTGAACCCAGTACACAGGGAACTGAACCCGATATGCAAGGAACTGAACCCGGTATGCTGGGAACTGAAGCCGGAAAAGAGGGAACTGAACCCAGTACACAGGAAACTGAACCCGGTACGCAGGGAACTGAACCCAGTACAGAGGGAACTGAACACTGTACGCAGGGAACTGAACCCAGTACAGAGGGAACTGAACACTGTACGCAGGGAACTGAACCCGGTACAGAGGGAACTGAACCCAGTACACAGGGAACTGAAGCCGGTCCCCAGGGAACTGATTCCGGTACAAAGGGTACTGAACCCTGTACGCAGGGAACTGAACCAGGTACGCAGGGAACTGAATGCAGTACAAAGGGAACTGAACCCCATATGCAGGGAACAGAACCCCCTATGCAGGGAACTGAACCCTGCAAGCAGGGAACTGAACCCGGTACGCAGTGAACTGAACCTGGTATGCAGGGACTTGATCCCGGTACGCAGGGAACTGAGCCCGGTATGCAGGGAACTGAACCCGTATGCAGGGAAATGAACCCGGTACAGAGGGAACTGTACTCTGTATGCAGGGAACTGAACCCGGTATGCAGGGAACTGAACCCATTACACAGATAACTGAACCCGGTACAGAGGGAACTGAACCCAGTACACAGGGAACTGAACCCGGTACGCAGGGAACTGAACCCGATATAGAGGTAACTGAACCTTGTACGCATGGAACTGAAGCCGGTACGCAGGGAACTGAACGCAGTACCAAGGGAACTGAACACAGTACGCAGGGAACTGAACCCGGCACAGAGGGAACTGAACCTAGTACCCAGGGAACTGAACCCGGAACACAGGGAACTGAACCCTTTACGCAGGGAACTGAATCCGGAAGGCAGGGAACTGAACCCTGTAAGCAGTGAACTGCACCCTCTACGCAGGGAACTGAGCCCGGTATGCAGGGACTTAAACCCCGTACGCAGGGAACTGAATCCTGTACGCAAAGAACTGAGCCCGGTATGCAGGGATTTGAACCCAGTACGCAGGGAGCTGAGCCTGGTACGCAGGAAACTGAACCCGGTACACAGGGACTTGAACCCAGTATGCAGGGAAGTGAGCCCGGTACGCAGGGAACTGAACCCGGTACGCAGGGAACTGAACCTGGTACGCTGGGAACTGAACCCGGTACAGAGGGAACTGAACCCAGTACACAGGGAACTGAACCCGGTACAGAGGGAGCTGAACTCTGTATGCAGGGAACTGAACCCGGTATGCAGGGAACTGAACCCAGTACATAGGGAACTGAACTCGGTACAGAGGGAACTGAATCCAGTACACAGGGAAATGAACCCGGTACGCAGGGAACTGAATCCGGTACGCAGGGAACTGAATGCAGTACAAAGGGAACTGAACCCGGTACGCAGGGAACTGAACCCGGTACAGAGGGAACTGAGCCAAGTACGCAGGGAACTGAGCCCGGTACGCAGGGAACTGAACGCAGTACGCAGGGAACTGAACCCGGTACAGAGGAAACTGAACCATGTATGCAGGGAACTGAACACTGTACGCAGGGAACTGAAACCAGAACACAGGGAACTGAACTCGGTACGCAGGGAACTGAACCCGGTACAGAGGGAACTGAACCCGGTACAGAGGGAACTAAACCCGGAACGCAGGGAACTTAACCTGGTACGCAGGGAACGGAACCCCGTACGCAAGAAACTGAAGCCGGTACAGAGGGAAGTGAACCCAGTACACAGGGAACTGAACCCGGTACGCAGGGAACAGAACCCGGTACACAGGGAACTGAACCCTGTAAGCAGGGAACGTAACCTGGTACGCAGGGCACTGAACCCGGTACACAGGGAACTGAACTCGGTACGCTGGGAACTGAACCCGGTACACTGGGAATTGAACCCAGTACAGAGGGAACTAAACCCGGTACGCAGGGAACTTAACCTAGTACGCAGGGAACTGAACCCCGTACGCAAGGAACTGAAGCCGGTACAGAGGGAAGTGAACCCAGTACACAGGGAACTGAACCCGGTACGCAGGGAACTGAACCCGGTACAGAGGGAAGTGAACCCAGTACACAGGGAACTGAACCCGGTACGCAGGGAACTGAACCCAGTACAGAGGGAACTGAACACTGTACGCGGGGAACTGAACCCGGTACAGCGGGAACTGAACCCAGTACACAGGGAACTGAACCTGGTATGCAGGGAACTGAACCCGTATGCAGGGAAATGAACCCGGTACAGAGGGAACTGTACTCTGTATGCAGGGAACTGAACCGGTATGCAGGGAACTGAACCCAGTACACAGATAACTGAACCCGGTACAGAGGGAACTGAACGCAGTACACAGGGAACTGAACCCGGTACGCAGGGAACTGAACCCGATATAGAGGTAACTGAACCTTGTACGCATGGAACTGAACCCGGTACGCAGGGAACTGAACGCAGTACAAAGGGACCTGAACCCGGTACGCAGGGAACTGAACCCGGCACAGAGGGAACTGAACCTAGTACGCAGGGAACTGAACCCGGAACACAGGGAACTGCACCCTCTACGCAGGGAACTGAGCCCGGTATGCAGGGACTTAAACCCCGTACGCAGGGAACTGAACCCTGTACGCAAAGAACTGAGCCCGGTATGCAGGGATTTGAAGCCAGTACGCAGTGAGCTGAGCCTGGTACGCAGGAAACTGAACCCGGTACGCAGGGACTTGAACCCAGTATGCAGGGAAGTGAGCCCGGTACGCAGGGAACTGAACCCGGTACGCAGGGAACTGAACCCGGTACGCTGGGAACTGAACCCGGTACAGAGGGAACTGAACACAGTACACAGGGAACTGAACCCGCTATGCAGGGAACTGAACCCGGTACAGAGGGAACTGAACCCTGTTCGCAGGGAACTGAACCCGGTATGCAGGGAACTGAACGCAGTACATAGGTGAACTGAACCCGGTACGCAGGGAACTGAACCCAGGACGCAGGGAACTGAACCCGGTACGCAGGGAACTGAACCCAGTACACAGGGAACTGAACCTGGTATGCAGGGAACCGAACCCGTATGCAGGGAAATGAACCCAGTACAGAGGGAACTGAATGCAGTACAAAGGGAACTGAACCCCATATGCAGGGAACAGAACCCCTCTATGCAGTGAACTGAACACTGCAAGCAGGGAACTGAACCCGGTACGCAGTGAACTGAACCTGGTGTGCAGGGACTTGATCCCGGTACGCAGGGAACTGAGCCCGGTATGCAGGGAACTGAATACGTATGCAGGGAAATGAACCCGGTACAGAGGGAACTGTACTCTGTATGCAGGGAACTGAACCCGGTATGCAGGGAACTGAACCCTGTACACAGATAACTGAACCCGGTACAGAGGGAACTGAAGCCAGTACACAGGGAACTGAACCCGGTACGCAGGGAACTGAACCCGATACAGAGGTAACTGAACCTTGTACGCATGGAACTGAACCCGGTACGCAGGGAACTGAACGCAGTACAAAGGGAACTGAACCCGGTACGCAGGGAACTGAACCCGGAACACAGGGAACTGAACCCTGTACGCAGGGAACTGAATCCGGAAGGCAGGGAACTGAACCCTGTAAGCAGTGAACTGCACCCTCTATGCAGGGAACTGAGCCCGGTATGCAGGGACTTAAACCCCGTACGCAGGGAACTGAACCCTGTACGCAAAGAACTGAGCCCGGTATGCAGGGATTTGAAGCCTGTACGCAGGGAGCTGAGCCTGGTACGCAGGAAACTGAACCCGGTACGCAGGGAACTGAACCCGGTACGCTGGGAACTGAACCCGGTACAGAGGGAAATGAACCCAGTACACAGGGAACTGAACCCGGTATGCAGGGAACTGAACCCGGTACAGAGGGAGCTGAAGTCTGTATGCAGGGAACTGAACCCAGTATGCAGGGAACTGAACCCAGTATACAGGGAACTGAACTCGGTACAGAGAGAACTGAATCCAATACACAGGGAAATGAACCCGGTACGCAGGGAACTGAATCCGGTACGCAGGGAACTGAATGCAGTACAAAGGGAACTGAACCCGGTATGCAGGGAACTGAACCCGGTACAGAGGGAACTGAGCCAAGTACGCAGGGAACTGAACCCGGTACACTGGGAGCTGAACCCGGTACAGAGGGAACTGAACCCAGTACGCAGGAAACTGAACCAGGTACGCAGGGAACTGAACTCGGTACGCTGGGAACTGAACCCGGTACAGAGGGAAGTGAACCCAGTACACAGGGAACTGAACCCGGTACGCAGGGAACTGAACCCGGTACAGAGGGAACTGAACCCTGTAAGCAGGGAACGTAACCTGGTACGCAGGGCACTGAACCCGGTACACAGGGAACTGAACTCGGTACGCTGGGAACTGAACCCGGTACACTGGGAACTGAACCAAGTACAGAGGGAACTAAACCCGGTACGCAGGGAACTTAACCTGGTACGCAGGGAACTGAACCCCGTACGCAAGGAACTGAAGCCGGTACAGAGGGAAGTGAACCCAGTACACAGGGAACTGAACCCGGTACGCAGGGAACTGAACCCGGTACGCAAGGAACTGAAGCCGGTACAGAGGCAAGTGAACCAATACACAGGAAACTGAACCCGGTACGCAGGGAACTGAACCCAGTACAGAGGGAACTGAACACTGTACGCAGGGAACTGAACCCAGTACAGAGGGAACTGAACACTGTACGCAGGGAACTGAACCCGGTACAGAGGGAACTGAACCCAGTACACAGGGAACTGAAGCCGGTCCCCAGGGAACTGAACCCGGTACAGAGGGTACTGAACCCTGTACGCAGGGAACTGAACCAGGTACGCAGGGAACTGAATGCAGTACACAGGGAACTGAACCCCATATGCAGGGAACAGAACCCCCTATGCAGGGAACTGAACCCTGCAAGCAGGGAACTGAACCCGGTACGCAGTGAACTGAACCTGGTATGCAGGGACTTGATCCCGGTACGCAGGGAACTGAGCCCGGTATGCAGGGAACTGAACCCGTATGCAGGGAAATGAACCCGGTACAGAGGGAACTGTACTCTGTATGCAGGGAACTGAACCCGGTATGCAGGGAACTGAACCCAGTACACAGATAACTGAACCCGGTACAGAGGGAACTGAACCCAGTACACAGGGAACTGAACCCGGTACGCAGGGAACTGAAACCGATATAGAGGTAACTGAACCTTGTACGCATGGAACTGAAGCCGGTACGCAGGGAACTGAACGCAGTACCAAGGTTACTGAACCCGGTACGCAGGGAACTGAACCCGGCACAGAGGGAACTGAACCTAGTACCCAGGGAACTGAACCCGGAACACAGGGAACTGAACCCTTTACACAGGGAACTGAATCCGGAAGGCAGGGAACTGAACCCTGTAAGCAGTGAACTGCACCCTCTACGCAGGGAACTGAGCCCGGTATGCAGGGACTTAAACCCCGTACGCAGGGAACTGAATCCTGTACGCAAAGAACTGAGCCCGGTATGCAGGGATTTGAACCCAGTACGCAGGGAGCTGAGCCTGGTACGCAGGAAACTGAACCCGGTACACAGGGACTTGAACCCAGTATGCAGGGAAGTGAGCCCGGTACGCAGGGAACTGAACCCGGTACGCAGGGAACTGAACCTGGTACGCTGGGAACTGAACCCGGTACAGAGGGAACTGAACCCAGTACACAGGGAACTGAACCCGGTATGCAGGGAACTGAACCCGGTACAGAGGGAGCTGAACTCTGTATGCAGGGAACTGAACCCGGTATGCAGGGAACTGAACCCAGTACATAGGGAACTGAACTCGGTACAGAGGGAACTGAATCCAGTACACAGGGAAATGAACCCGGTACGCAGGGAACTGAATCCGGTACGCAGGGAACTGAATGCAGTACAAAGGGAACTGAACCCGGTACGCAGGGAACTGAACCCGGTACAGAGGGAACTGAGCCAAGTACGCAGGGAACTGAGCCCGGTACGCAGGGAACTGAACGCAGTACGCAGGGAACTGAACCCGCTACGCTGGGAACTGAACCCGGTACAGAGGAAACTGAACCATGTATGCAGGGAACTGAACACTGTACGCAGGGAACTGAAACCAGAACACAGGGAACTGAACTCGGTACGCAGGGAACTGAACCCGGTACAGAGGGAACTGAACCCGGTACAGAGGGAACTAAACCCGGAACACAGGGTACTTAACCAGGTACGCAGGGAACGGAACCCCGTACGCAAGGAACTGAAGCCGGTACAGAGGGAAGTGAACCCAGTACACAGGGAACTGAACCCGGTACGCAGGGAACAGAACCCGGTACACAGGGAACTGAACCCTGTAAGCAGGGAACGTAACCTGGTACGCAGGGCACTGAACCCGGTACACAGGGAACTGAACTCGGTACGCTGGGAACTGAACCCGGTACACTGGGAATAGAACCCAGTACAGAGGGAACTAAACCCGGTACGCAGGGAACTGAACCTGGTACGCAGGGAACTGAACCCCGTACGCAAGGAACTGAAGCCGGTACAGAGGGAAGTGAACCCAGTACACAGGGAACTGAACCCGGTACGCAGGGAACTGAACCCGGTACGCAAGGAACTGAAGCCGGTACAGAGGTAAGTGAACCCAGTACACAGGAAACTGAACCCGGTACGCAGGGAACTGAACCCAGTACAGAGGGAACTGAACACTGTACGCGGGGAACTGAACCCGGTACAGCGGGAACTGAACCCAGTACACAGGGAACTGAACCTGGTATGCAGGGAACTGAACCCGTATGCAGGGAAATGAAACCGGTACAGAGGGAACTGTACTCTGTATGCAGGGAACTGAACCGGTATGCAGGGAACTGAACCCAGTACACAGATAACTGAACCCGGTACAGAGGGAACTGAACGCAGTACACAGGGAACTGAACCCGGTACGCAGGGAACTGTACCCGATATAGAGGTAACTGAACCTTGTACGCATGGAACTGAACCCGGTACGCAGGGAACTGAACCCGGCACAGAGGGAACTGAACCTAGTACGCAGGGAACTGAACCCGGAACACAGGGAACTGCACCCTCTACGCAGGGAACTGAGCCCGGTATGCAGGGACTTAAACCCCGTACGCAGGGAACTGAACCCTGTACGCAAAGAACTGAGCCCGGTATGCAGGGATTTGAAGCCAGTACGCAGTGAGCTGAGCCTGGTACGCAGGAAACTGAACCCGGTACGCAGGGACTTGAACCCAGTATGCAGGGAAGTGAGCCCGGTACGCAGGGAACTGAACCCGGTACGCAGGGAACTGAACCCGGTACGCTGGGAACTGAACCCGGTACAGAGGAAACTGAACACAGTACACAGGGAACTGAACCCGCTATGCAGGGAACTGAACCCGGTACAGAGGGAACTGAACCCTGTTCGCAGGGAACTGAACCCGGTATGCAGGGAAATGAACCCGGTACAGAGGGAACTGTACTCTGTATGCAGGGAACTGAACCGGTATGCAGGGAACTGAACCCAGTACACAGATAACTGAACCCGGTACAGAGGGAACTGAACGCAGTACACAGGGAACTGAACCCGGTACGCAGGGAACTGAACCCGATATAGAGGTAACTGAACCTTGTACGCATGGAACTGAACCCGGTACGCAGGGAACTGAACGCAGTACAAAGGGACCTGAACCCGGTACGCAGGGAACTGAACCCGGCACAGAGGGAACTGAACCTAGTACCCAGGGAACTGAACCCGGAACACAGGGAACTGAACCCTCTACGCAGGGAACTGAGCCCGGTATGCAGGGACTTAAACCCCGTACGCAGGGAACTGAACCCTGTACGCAAAGAACTGAGCCCGGTATGCAGGGATTTGAAGCCAGTACGCAGTGAGCTGAGCCTGGTACGCAGGAAACTGAACCCGGTACGCAGGGAACTGAACCCGGTACGCTGGGAACTGAACCCGGTACAGAGGGAACTGAACACAATACACAGGGAACTGAACCCGCTATGCAGGGAACTGAACCCGGTACAGAGGGAACTGAACCCTGTTCGCAGGGAACTGAACCCGGTATGCAGGGAACTGAACGCAGTACATAGGGAACTGAACCCGGTACGCAGGGAACTGAACCCGGTACAGAGGGAACTGAACCCAGGACGCAGGGAACTGAACCCGGTACGCAGGGAACTGAACCCTGTAGGCAGGGAACTTAACCTGGTATGCAGGGAACTGAACCCAGGACGCAGGGAACTGAACCCGGTACGCAGGGAACTGAACCCAGTACGCAGGGAACTGAACCCGGTACAGAGGGAACTGAACCCTGTAGGCAGGGAAGTTAACCCGGTACGCAAGGAACTGAACACGGTACAGAGGGAACTGAACCCTGTAGGCAGGGAACTTAACCTGGTACACAGGGAACTGAACCCGGTATGCAGGGAAATGAACCCGGTACGCTGGGAACGGAACCTGGTACGCAGGGAACTGAACCCGGTACACAGGGAACTGAACCCGGTATGCAGGGAAATGAACCCGGTACGCTGGGAACGGAACCTGGTACGCTGGGAACTGAACCCGGTACAGAGGGAACTGAAACCAGTACGCAGGGAACTGAACCCAGTACACAGGGAACTGAACCCGGTACGTTGGGAACAGAACCCGGTACAGAGGGAACTGAACCCTTTACGAGGGAACTTAACCTGGTACGCAGGGAACTGAACCCGGTACGCAGGGAACTGGGACCTGTACGCAGGGAACTTAACCCTATATGCAGGGAACTGAACCACATACGCAGGGAACTGAAACCCGTACACAGGGAACTGAACCCTGCACGCAGGGAACTGAACCCGGTACAGAGGGAACTGAAACCTGTTTGCAGGGAACTGAACCCCCTATGCAGGGAACTGAACCCCGTATGCAGGGAACTGAACCCTGTACGCAAGAAACAGAACCCGGTAGATAGGGAACTGAACCCTGTACTCAGGGAACTGAAGCTAGTACAAAGACAACTGAACCCGGTACGCAGGGAAGTGAACCCGGTACGAAGGCAACTGAACCAAGTACGCAGGGAACTGAGCCCGGTACGCAGTGAACTGAGCCCAGTACGCAGGGAACTGAACCCGGTACAGAAGGAAATAAACCCTGTATGCAGGGAACTGAACCCGGTACGCAGGGAACTGAACACAGAACACAGGGAACTGAACCCTGTAAGCAGGGAATTGAAAACTGTACGCAGGGAACTGAGCCCGGTATGCAGGGACTTGAACACCGTACGCCGGGAACTGAAGCATGTACGCAGGGAATTGAACCCGGTACGCAGTAAACTGAACCTGCTATGCAGGGACTTGATACCGGTACGCAGGGAACTGAGCCCGGTATGCAGGGAACTGAACACGTACGCAGGGACTTGAACCCAGTATGCAGGGAACTGAGCCCGGTACAGAGGGAACTGAACACGGTACGGAGAGAACTGAACCCGGTATGCAGGGAACTGAACCCGGTACAGAGGGAACTGAACTCTGTATGCAGGGAACTGAACCCGGTATGCAGGGAACTGAACCCAGTACACAGGGAACTGAACTCGGTACAGAGGGAACTGAATCCAGTACACAGAGAAATGAACCCGGTACGCAGGGAACTGAATCCGGTACGCAGGGAACTGAACGCAGTACAAAGGGAACTGAACCCGGTACGCAGGGAACTGATCCCAGTACAGAGGGAACTGAACCGAGTACGCAGGGAACTGAGCCCGGTATGCAGGGACTTGAACCCCGTACGCCGGGAACTGAAGCATGTACGCAGGGAATTGAACCCGGTACGCAGTGAACTGAACCTGCTGTGCAGGGTCTTGATACCGGTACGCAGGGAACTGAGCCCGGTATGCAGGGAACTGAACACGTACGCAGGGACGTGAACCCAGTATGCAGTGAACTGAGCCCGGTACAGAGGGAACTGAACACGGTACGGAGAGAACTGAACCCGGTATGCAGGGAACTGAACCCGGTAAAGAGGGAACTGAACTCTGTATGCAGGGAAATGAACCCGGTATGCAGGGAACTGAACCCAGTACACAGGGAACTGAACTCGGTACAGAGGGAACTGAATCCAGTACACAGGGAAATGAACCCGGTACGCAGGGAACTGAATCCGGTACGCAGGGAACTGAATGCAGTACAAAGGGAACTGAACCCGGTACGCAGGGAACTGAACCCGGTACAGAGGGAACTGAACCGAGTACGCAGGGAACTGAGCCCGGTACGCTGGGAACAGAACCCGGTACAGAGAGAACTGAACACTGTAGGCAGGGAACTTAACCTGGTACGCAGGGAACTGAACACTGTACGCAGGGAACTGAACCCGGTACAGAGGGAACTGAACCATGTATGCAGGGAACTGAACACTGTACGCAGGGAACTGAAACCAGAACACAGGGAACTGAACTCGGTACGCAGGGAACTGAACCCGGTACACTGGGAGCTGAACCCGGTACAGAGGGAACTGAACCCAGTACGCAGGGAACTGAACCAGGTACGCAGGGAACTGAACGCAGTACACAGGTAACTGAACCCCATACGCAGGGAAGAGAATCCCCTATGCAGGGAACTGAACCCTGTAAGCAGGGAACTGAACCCGGTACGCTGGGAACTGAACCCGGTACAGAGGGAACTGAACCCAGTACACAGGGAACTGAACCCGGTATGCAGGGAACTGAACCCGGTACGCAGGGAACTGGGACCTGTACGCAGGGAACTTAACCCTATATGCAGGGAACTGAACCACATACGCAGGGAACTGAAACCCGTACACAGGGAACTGAACCCTGCACGCAGGGAACTGAACCCGGTACACAGGGAACTGAAACCTGTTTGCAGGGAACTGAACCCCCTATGCAGGGAACTGAACCCCCTATGCAGGGAACTGAACCCCGTACGCAGGGAACTGAACCCTGTACGCAAGAAACAGAACCCGGTAGATAGGGAACTGAACCCTGTACTCAGGGAACTGAAGCTAGTACAAAGACAACTGAACCCGGTACGCAGGGAAGTGAACCCGGTACGCAGGGAACTGTACACGGTACACAGGGAACTGAACCCAGTATGCAGGGAACTGAACCCGGTACGGAGGGAACTGAACCCAATAAACAGGGAACCGAACCTGGTACCCAGGGAACTGAACCCGGTACGCAGGGAACGGAACCCGGTACAGAGAGAACTGAACCCTGTACGCAGGGAACTGAACCCAGTACGCAGGGAACTGAAGGCAGTTCACAGGGAACTGAAGCCGGTACGCAGGGAACTGAACCCGATACAGAGGGAACTGAACCCAGTACGCAGGGAACAGAGCCCGGAACGCAGGTAACTGAACCCAGTACGCAGGGAACTGAACCCGGTACGCTGGGAACTGAACCCGGTACAGAGGGAACTGAACCCTGTAAGCAGGGAACGTAACTTGGTACGCAGGGCACTGAACCCGGTACAGAGGGAACTGAACCCTGTAAGCAGGGAACTGAAGCCGGTACGCAGGGAACTGAACCCGATACAGAGGGAACTGCACCCAGTACGCAGGGAACAGAGCCCGGAACGCAGGTAACTGAACCCAGTACGCAGGGAACTGAACCCAGTACGCTGGGAACTGAACCCGGTACAGAGGGAACTGAACCCTGTAAGCAGGGAACGTAACCTGGTACGCAGGGCACTGAACCCGGTACACAGGGAACTGAACTCGGTACGCTGGGAACTGAACCCGGTACACTGGGAACTGAACCCAGTACAGAGGGAACTTAACCCGGTACGCAGGGAACTTAACCCGGTACGCAGGGAACTGAACCCCGTACGCAAGGAACTGAAGCCGGTACAGAGGGAAGTGAACCCAGTACTCAGGGAACTGAACCCGGTACGCAGGGAACTGAACCCGGTACGCAAGGAACTGAAGCCGGTACAGAGGGAAGTGAACCCAGTACACAGGAAACTGAACCCGATACGCAGGGAGCTGAACCCAGTACAGAGGGAACTGAACACTGTACGCAGGGAACTGAACCCGGTACAGAGGGAACTGAACCCAGTACTCAGGGAACTGAACCCGGTACAGAGGGTACTGAACCCTGTACGCAGGGAACTAAACCAGGTACGCAGGGAACTGAATGCAGTACACTGGGAAGAGAACCCCCTATGCAGGGAACTGAACCCTGCAAGCAGGGAACTGAACCCAGTACGCAGTAAACTGAACCTGGTATGCAGGGACTTGATCCCGGTACGCAGGGAACTGAGCCCGGTATGCAGGGAACTGAACCCGTATGCAGGGAAATGAACCCGGTACAGAGGGAACTGTACTCTGTATGCAGGGAACTGAACCCGGTATGCAGGGAACTGAACCCAGTACACAGATAACTGAACCCGGTACAGAGGGAACTGAACCCAGTACACAGGGAACTGAACCCGGTACGCAGGGAACTGAACCCGGCACAGAGGGAACTGAACCTAGTACCCAGGGAACTGAACCCGGAACACAGGGAACTGAACCCTGTACGCAGGGAACTGAATCCGGAAGGCAGGGAAATGAACCCTGTAAGCAGTGAACTGCACCCTCTACGCAGGGAACTGAGCCCGGTATGCAGGGAACTGAACTCGGTACGCTGGGAACTGAACCCGGTACACTGGGAACTGAACCCAGTACAGAGGGAACTAAACCCGGTACGCAGGGAACTTAACCTGGTACGCAGGGAACTGAACCCCGTACGCAAGGAACTGAAGCCGGTACAGAGGGAAGTGAACCCTGTAAGCAGGGAACGTAACCTGGTACGCAGGGCACTGAACCCGGTACACAGGGAACTGAAATCGGTACGCTGGGAACTGAACCCGGTACACTGGGAATTGAACCCAGTACAGAGGGAACTAAACCCGGTACGCAGGGAACTTAACCTGGTACGCAGGGAACTGAACCCCGTACGCAAGGAACTGAAGCCGGTACAGAGGGAAGTGAACCCAGTACACAGGGAACTGAACCCGGTACGCAGGGAACTGAAGCCGGTACAGAGGTAAGTGAACCCAGTACACAGGAAACTGAACCCGGTACGCAGGGAACTGAACCCAGTACAGAGGGAACTGAACTCTGTACGCGGGGAACTGAACCCGGTACAGAGGGAACTGAACCCAGTACACAGGGAACTGAACCCGGTACGCAGGGAACTGAACCCGGTACAGAGGGAACTGAACCCGGTATGCAGGGAACTGAACCCGTATGCAGGGAATTGAACCCGGTACAGAGGGAACTGTACTCTGTATGCAGGGAACTGAACCCGGTATGCAGGGAACTGAACCCAGTACACAGATAAATGAACCCGGTACAGAGGGAACTGAACCCAGTACACAGGGAACTGAACCCGGTACGCAGGGAACTGAACCCGGCACAGAGGGAACTGAACCTAGTACCCAGGGAACTGAACCCGGAACACAGGGAACTGAACCCTGTACGCAGGGAACTGAATCCGGAAGGCAGGGAACTGAACCCTGTAAGCAGTGAACTGCACCCTCTACGCAGGGAACTGAGCCCGGTATGCAGGGACTTAAACCCCGTACGCAGGGAACTGAACTCTGTACGCAAAGAACTGATCCCGGTATGCAGGGATTTGAAGCCAGTACGCAGGGAGCTGAGCCTGGTACGCAGGAAACTGAACCCGGTACGCAGGTACTTGAACCCAGTATGCAGGGAACTGAGCCCGGTACGCAGGGAACTGAACCCGGTACGCAGGGAACTGAACCCGGTACGCTGGGAACTGAACCCGGTACAGAGGGAACTGAACCCAGTACACAGGGAACTGAACCCGGTATGCAGGGAACTGAACCCGGTACAGAGGGAACTGAACCCTGTTCGCAGGGAACTGAACCCGGGTTGCAGGGAACAGAACGCAGTACATAGGGAACTGAACCCGGTACGCAGGGAACTGAACCCGGTACAGAGGGAACTGAACCCAGGACGCAGGGAACTGAACCCGGTACGCAGGGAACTGAACCCAGTACGCAGGGAACTGAACCCGGTACGCAGGGAACTGAACCCAGTACGCAAGGAACTGAACACGGTACAGAGGGAACTGAACACTGTAGGCAGGGAACTGAACCCGGTACACAGGGAACTGAACCCGGTACACAGGGAACTGAACCCGGTATGCAGGGAAATGAACCCGGTACGCTGGGAACGGAACCTGGTACGCTGTGAACTGAACCCGGTACAGAGGGAACTGAACACTTTACGAGGGAACTGAACCTGGTACGCAGGGAACTGAACCCGGTACGCAGGGAACTGGGACCTGTACGCAGGGAACTTAACCCTATATGCAGGGAACTGAACCACATACGCAGGGAACTGAAACCCGTACACAGGGAACTGAACCCTGCACGCAGGGAACTGAACCCGGTACGCAGTGAACTGAGCCCAGTACGCAGGGAACTGAACCCGATACAGAAGGAAATAAACCCTGTATGCAGGGAACTGAACCCGGTACGCAGGAAACTGAACACAGAACACAGGGAACTGAACCCTGTAAGCAGGGAATTGAAAACTGTACGCAGGGAACTGAGCCCGGTATGCAGGGACTTGAACACCGTACGCCGGGAACTGAAGCATGTACGCAGCGAATTGAACCCGGTACGCAGTAAACTGAACCTGCTATGCAGGGACTTAATACCGGTACGCACGGAACTGAGCCCGGTATGCAGGGAACTGAACACGTACGCAGGGACTTGAACCCAGTATGCAGTGAACTGAGCCCGGTACAGAGGGAACTGAACCCGGTATGGAGAGAACTGAACCCGGTATGCAGGGAACTGAACCCGGTACAGAGGGAACTGAACTCTGTATGCAGGGAACTGAACCCGGTATGCAGGGAACTGAACCCAGTACACAGGGAACTGAACTCGGTACAGAGGGAACTGAATCCAGTACACAGGGAAATGAACCCGGTACGCAGGGAACTGAATCCGGTACGCAGGGAACTGAACGCAGTACGCAGGGAACTGAACCCGGGACGCTGGGAACAGAACCCGGTACAGAGAGAACTGAACACTGTAGGCAGGGAACTTAACCTGGTACGCAGGGAACTGAACACTGTACGCAGGGAACTGAACCCGGTACAGAGGGAACTGAACCATGTATGCAGGGAACTGAACACTGTACGCTGGGAACTGAAACCAGAACACAGGGAACTGAACTCGGTACGCAGGGAACTGAACCCGGTACACTGGGAACTGAACCCGGTCCCCAGGGAACTGAACCCGGTACAGAGGGTACTGAACCCTGTACGCAGGGAACTGAACCAGGTACGCAGGGAACTGAATGCAGTACACAGGGACTGAACCCCATATGCAGGGAACAGAACCCCCTATGCAGGGAACTGAACCCTGCAAGCAGGGAACTGAACCCGGTACGCAGTGAACTGAACCTGGTATGCAGGGACTTGATCCCGGTACGCAGGGAACTGAGCCCGGTATGCAGGGACTTAAACCCCGTACGCAGGGAACTGAACCCTGTATGCAAAGAACTGAGCCCGGTATGCAGGGATTTGAACCCAGTACGCAGGGAGCTGAGCCTGGTACGCAGGAAACTGAACCCGGTACACAGGGACTTGAACCCAGTATGCAGGGAAGTGAGCCCGGTACGCAGGGAACTGAACCCGGTACGCAGGGAACTGAACCCGGTACGCTGGGAACTGAACCCGGTACAGAGGGAACTGAACACAGTACACAGGGAACTGAACCCGCTATGCAGGGAACTGAACCTGGTACAGAGGGAACTGAACCCTGTTCGCAGGGAACTGAACCCGGTATGCAGGGAACTGAACGCAGTACATAGGGAACTGAACCCGGTACGCAGGGAACTGAACCCGGTACAGAGGGAACTGAACCCAGGACGCAGGGAACTAAACCCGGTACGCAGGGAACTGAACCCAGTACACAGGGAACTGAACCTGGTATGCAGGGAACCGAACCCGTATGCAGGGAAATGAACCCGGTACAGAGGGAACTGTACTCTGTATGCAGGGAACTGAACCGGTATGCAGGGAACTGAACCCAGTGCACAGATAACTGAACCCGGTACAGAGGGAACTGAACGCAGTACACAGGGAACTGAACCCGGTACGCAGGGAACTGAACCCGATATAGAGGTAACTGAACCTTGTACGCATGGAACTGAACCCGGTACGCAGGGAACTGAACGCAGTACAAAGGGACCTGAACCCGGTACGCAGGGAACTGAACCCGGCACAGAGGGAACTGAACCTAGTACCCAGGGAACTGAACCCGGAACACAGGGAACTGCACCCTCTACGCAGGGAACTGAGCCCGGTATGCAGGGACTTAAACCCCGTACGCAGGGAACTGAACCCTGTACGCAAAGAACTGAGCCCGGTATGCAGGGATTTGAAGCCAGTACGCAGTGAGCTGAGCCTGGTACGCAGGAAACTGAACCCGGTACGCAGGGACTTGAACCCAGTATGCAGGGAAGTGAGCCCGGTACGCAGGGAACTGAACCCGGTACGCAGGGAACTGAACCCGGTACGCTGGGAACTGAACCCGGTACAGAGGGAACTGAACACAGTACACAGGGAACTGAACCCGCTATGCAGGGAACTGAACCCGGTACAGAGGGAACTGAACCCTGTTCGCAGGGAACTGAACCCGGTATGCAGGGAACTGAACGCAGTACATAGGGAACTGAACCCGGTACGCAGGGAACTGAACCCGGTACAGAGGGAACTGAACCCAGGACGCAGGGAACTGAACCCGGTACGCAGGGAACTGAACCCAGTACGCAGGGAACTGAACCCGGTACAGAGGGAACTGAACCCTGTAGGCAGGGAACTTAACCTGGTATGCAGGGAACTGAACCCAGGACGCAGGGAACTGAACCCGGTACGCAGGGAACTGAACCCAGTACGCAGGGAACTGAACCCGGTACAGAGGGAACTGAACCCTGTAGGCAGGGAACTTAACCCGGTACGCAAGGAACTGAACCCGGTACAGAGGGAACTGAACCCTGTAGGCAGGGAACTTAACCTGGTATGCAGGGAACTGAACCCAGGACGCAGGGAACTGAACCCGGTACGCAGGGAACTGAACCCAGTACGCAGGGAACTGAACCCGGTACAGAGGGAACTGAACCCTGTAGGCAGGGAACTTAACCTGGTATGCAGGGAACTGAACCCGGTACACAGGGAACTGAACCCGGTACAGAGGGAACTGAAACCAGTACGCAGTGAACTGAACCCAGTACACAGGGAACTGAACCCGGTACGTTGGGAACAGAACCCGGTACAGAGGGAACTGAACCCTTTACGAGGGAACTTAACCTGGTACGCAGGGAACTGAACCCGGTACGCAGGGAACTGGGACCTGTACGCAGGGAACTTAACCCTATATGCAGGGAACTGAACCACATACACAGGGAACTGAAACCCGTACACAGGGAACTGAACCCTGCACGCAGGGAACTGAACCCGATACACAGGGAACTGAAACCTGTTTGCAGGGAACTGAACCCCCTATGCAGGGAACTGAACCCCGTATGCAGGGAACTGAACCCTGTACGCAAGAAACAGAACCCGGTAGATAGGGAACTGAACCCTGTACTCAGGGAACTGAAGCTAGTACAAAGACAACTGAACCCGGTACGCAGGGAAGTGAACCCAGTACGAAGGCAACTGAACCCAGTACGCAGGGAACTGAGCCCGGTACGCAGTGAACTGAGCCCAGTACGCAGGGAACTGAACCCGGTACAGAAGGAAATAAACCCTGTATGCAGGGAACTGAACCCGGTACGCAGGGAACTGAACACAGAACACAGGGAACTGAACCCTGTAAGCAGGGAATTGAAAACTGTACGCAGGGAACTGAACCCGGTACAGAGGGAACTGAACTCTGTATGCAGGGAACTGAACCCGGTATGCAGGGAACTGAACCCAGTACACAGGGAACTGAACTCGGTACAGAGGGAACTGAATCCAGTACACAGGGAAATGAACCCGGTACGCAGGGAACTGGATCCGGTACGCAGGGAACTGAACGCAGTACAAAGGGAACTGAACCCGGTACGCAGGGAACTGAACCCGGTACAGAGGGAACTGAACTGAGTACGGAGGGAACTGAGCCCGGTATGCAGGGACTTGAACCCCGTACGCCGGGAACTGAAGCATGTACGCAGGGAATTGAACCCGGTACGCAGTGAACTGAACCTGCTGTGCAGGGTCTTGATACCGGTACGCAGGGAACTGAGCCCGGTATGCAGGGAACTGAACACGTACGCAGGGAACTGAACCCGGAATGCAGGGAAATGAACCCGGTACGCTGGGAACGGAACCTGGTACGCTGGGAACTGAACCCGGTACAGAGGGAACTGAAACCAGTACGCAGAGAACTGAACCCAGTACACAGGGAACTGAACCCGGTACGTTGGGAACAGAACCCGGTACAGAGGGAACTGAACCCTTTACGAGGGAACTTAACCTGGTACGCAGGGAACTGAACCCGGTACGCAGGGAACTGGGACCTGTACGCAGGGAACTTAACCCTATATGCAGGGAACTGAACCACATACGCAGGGAACTGAAACCCGTACACAGGGAACTGAACCCTGCACGCAGGGAACTGAAACCTGTTTGCAGGGAACTGAACCCCCTATGCAGGGAACTGAACCCCGTATGCAGGGAACTGAACCCTGTACGCAAGAAACAGAACCCGGTAGATAGGGAACTGAACCCTGTACTCAGGGAACTGAAGCTAGTACAAAGACAACTGAACCCGGTATGCAGGGAACTGAACACGGTACGAAGGCAACTGAACCCAGTACGCAGGGAACTGAGCCCGGTACGCAGGGAACTGAACCCAGTACGCAGGGAACTGAACCCGGTACGCAGTGAACTGAGCCCAGTACGCAGGGAACTGAACCCGATACAGAAGGAAATAAACCCTGTATGCAGGGAACTGAACCCGGTACGCAGGAAACTGAACACAGAACACAGGGAACTGATCCCTGTAAGCAGGGAATTGAAAACTGTACGCAGGGAACTGAGCCCGGTATGCAGGGACTTGAACACCGTACACCGGGAACTGAAGCATGTACGCAGCGAATTGAACCCGGTACGCAGTAAACTGAACCTGCTATGCAGCGACTTAATACCGGTACGCAGGGAACTGAGCCCGGTATGCAGGGAACTGAACACGTACGCAGGGACTTGAACCCAGTATGCAGTGAACTGAGCCCGGTACAGAGGGAACTGAACACGGTACGGAGAGAACTGAACCCGGTATGCAGGGAACTGAACCCGGTACAGAGGGAACTGAACTCTGTATGCAGGGAACTGAACCCGGTATGCAGGGAACTGAACCCAGTACACAGGGAACTGAACTCGGTACAGAGGGAACTGAATCCAGTACACAGGGAAATGAACCCGGTACGCAGGGAACTGAATCCGGTACGCAGGGAACTGAACGCAGTACGCAGGGAACTGAACCCGGGACGCTGGGAACAGAACCCGGTACAGAGAGAACTGAACACTGTAGGCAGGGAACTTAACCTGGTACGCAGGGAACTGAACACTGTACGCAGGGAACTGAACCCGGTACAGAGGGAACTGAACCATGTATGCAGGGAACTGAACACTGTACGCTGGGAACTGAAACCAGAACACAGGGAACTGAACTCGGTACGCAGGGAACTGAACCCGGTACACTGGGAACTGAACCCGGTCCCCAGGGAACTGAACCCGGTACAGAGGGTACTGAACCCTGTACGCAGGGAACTGAACCAGGTACGCAGGGAACTGAATGCAGTACACAGGGACTGAACCCCATATGCAGGGAACAGAACCCCCTATGCAGGGAACTGAACCCTGCAAGCAGGGAACTGAACCCGGTACGCAGTGAACTGAACCTGGTATGCAGGGACTTGATCCCGGTACGCAGGGAACTGAGCCCGGTATGCAGGGAACTGAACCCGTATGCAGGGAAATGAACCCGGTACAGAGGGAACTGTACTCTGTATGAAGGGAACTGAACCCGGTATGCAGGGAACTGAACCCAGTGCACAGATAACTGAACCCGGTACAGAGGGAACTGTACCCAGTACACAGGGAACTGAACCCGGTACGCAGGGAACTGAACCCGATACAGAGGTAACTGAACCTTGTACGCATGGAACTGAACCCGGTACGCAGGGAACTGAACGCAGTACAAAGGGAACTGAACCCGGTATGCAGGGAACTGAACCCGGCACAGAGGGAACTGAACCTAGTACCCAGGGAACTGAACCCGGAACACAGGGAACTGAACCCTGAAAGCAGGGAACTGAATCCGGAAGGCAGGGAACTGAACCCTGTAAGCAGTGAACTGCACCCTCTACGCAGGGAACTGAGCCCGGTATGCAGGGACTTAAACCCCGTACGCAGGGAACTGAACCCTGTACGCAAAGAACTGAGCCCGGTATGCAGGGATTTGAAGCCAGTACGCAGTGAGCTGAGCCTGGCACGCAGGAAACTGAACCCGGTACGCAGGGACTTGAACCCAGTATGCAGGGAAGTGAGCCCGGTACGCAGGGAACTGAACCCGGTACGCAGGGAACTGAACCCGGTACGCTGGGAACTGAACCCGGTACAGAGGGAACTGAACACAGTACAAAGGGAACTGAACCCGCTATGCAGGGAACTGAACCCGGTACAGAGGGAACTGAACTCTGTATGCAGGGAACTGAACCCGGTATGCAGGGAACTGAACCCAGTACATAGGGAACTGAACTCGGTACAGAGGGAACTGAACCCTTTACGAGGGAACTTAACCTGGTACGCAGGGAACTGAACCCGGTACACAGGGAACTGGGACCTGTACGCAGGGAACTTAGCCCTATATGCAGGGAACTGAACCACATACGCAGGGAACTGAAACCCGTACACAGGGAACTGAACCCTGCACGCAGGGAACTGAACCCGGTACACAGGGAACTGAAACCTGTTTGCAGGGAACTGAACCCCCTATGCAGGGAACTGAACCCCGTATGCAGGGAACTGAACCCTGTACGCAAGAAACAGAACCCGGTAGATAGGGAACTGAACCCTGTACTCAGGGAACTGAAGCTAGTACAAAGACAACTGAACCCGGTACGCAGGGAAGTGAACCCGGTACGAAGGCAACTGAACCCAGTACGCAGGGAACTGAGCCTGGTACGCAGTGAACTGAGCCCAGTACGCAGGGAACTGAACCCGGTACAGAAGGAAATAAACCCTGTATGCAGGGAACTGAACCCGGTACGCAGGGAACTGAACACAGAACACAGGGAACTGAACCCTGTAAGCAGGGAATTGAAAACTGTACGCAGGGAACTGAGCCCGGTATGCAGGGAACTGAACCCAGTACACAGGGAACTGAACTCGGTACAGAGGGAACTGAATCCAGTACACAGGGAAATGAACCCTGTACGCAGGGAACTGAATCCGGTACGCAGGGAACTGAACGCAGTACAAAGGGAACTGAACCCGGTACGCAGGGAACTGAACCCGGTACAGAGGGAACTGAACTGAGTACGGAGGGAACTGAGCCCGGTATGCAGGGACTTGAACCCCGTACGCCGGGAACTGAAGCATGTACGCAGGGAATTGAACCCGGTACGCAGTGAACTGAACCTGCTGTGCAGGGTCTTGATACCGGTACGCAGGGAACTGAGCCCGGTATGCAGGGAACTGAACACGTACGCAGGGACGTGAACCCAGTATGCAGTGAACTGAGCCCGGTAGAGAGGGAACTGAACACGGTACGGAGAGAACTGAACCCGGTATGCAGGGAACTGAACCCGGTACAGAGGGAACTGAACTCTGTATGCAGGGAACTGAACCCGGTACAGAGGGAACTGAACTCTGTATGCAGGGAAATGAACCCGGTATGCAGGGAACTGAACCCAGTACACAGGGAACTGAACTCGGTACAGAGGGAACTGAATCCAGTACACAGGGAAATGAACCCGGTACGCAGGGAACTGAATCCGGTACGCAGGGAACTGAATGCAGTACAAAGGGAACTGAACCCGGTACGCAGGGAACTGAACCCGGTACAGAGGGAACTGAACCGAGTACGCAGGGAACTGAGCCCGGTACGCTGGGAACAGAACCCGGTACAGAGAGAACTGAACACTGTAGGCAGGGAACTTAACCTGGTACGCAGGGAACTGAACACTGTACGCAGGGAACTGAACCCGGTACAGAGGGAACTGAACCATGTATGTAGGGAACTGAACACTGTACGCAGGGAACTGAAACCAGAACACAGGGAACTGAACTCGGTACGCAGGGAACTGAACCCGGTACACTGGGAGCTGAACCCGGTACAGAGGGAACTGAACCCAGTACGCAGGGAACTGAACCAGGTACGCAGGGAACTGAACCCAGTACACAGGGAACGGAACCCGGTATGCAGGGAACTGAAGCCGGTACACAAGGAACTGAACCCTGTAAGCAGGGAACTGAACCCGGTACGCTGGGAACTGAACCCGGTACAGAGGGAACTGAACCCAGTACACAGGGAACTGAACCCGGTATGCAGGGAACTGAACCCGGTATGCAGGGAACTGAACCCAGTACACAGGGAACTGAACTCGGTACGCTGGGAACTGAACCCGGTACACTGGCAATTGAACCCAGTACAGAGGGAACTAAACCCGGTACGCAGGGAACTTAACCTGGTACGCAGGGAACTGAACCCCGTACGCAAGGAACTGAAGCCGGTACAGAGGGAAGTGAACCCAGTACACAGGGAACTGAACCCGGTACGCAGGGAACTGAACCCGGTACGCAAGGAACTGAAGCCGGTACAGAGGTAAGTGAACCCAGTACACAGGAAACTGAACCCGGTACGCAGGGAACTGAACCCAGTACAGAGGGAACTGAACACTGTACGCGGGGAACTGAACCCGGTACAGCGGGAACTGAACCCAGTACACAGGGAACTGAACCTGGTATGCAGGGAACTGAACCCGTATGCAGGGAAATGAACCCGGTACAGAGGGAACTGTACTCTGTATGCAGGGAACTGAACCGGTATGCAGGGAACTGAACCCAGTACACAGATAACTGAACCCGGTACAGAGGGAACTGAACGCAGTACACAGGGAACTGAACCCGGTACGCAGGGAACTGAACCCGATATAGAGGTAACTGAACCTTGTACGCATGGAACTGAACCCGGTACGCAGGGAACTGAACGCAGTACAAAGGGACCTGAACCCGGTACGCAGGGAACTGAACCCGGCACAGAGGGAACTGAACCTAGTACGCAGGGAACTGAACCCGGAACACAGGGAACTGCACCCTCTACGCAGGGAACTGAGCCCGGTATGCAGGGACTTAAACCCCGTACGCAGGGAACTGAACCCTGTACGCAAAGATTTGAGCCCGGTATGCAGGGATTTGAAGCCAGTACGCTGTGAGCTGAGCCTGGTACGCAGGAAACTGAACCCGGTACGCAGGTACTTGAACCCAGTATGCAGGGAAGTGAGCCCGGTACGCAGGGAACTGAACCCGGTACGCAGGGAACTGAACCCGGTACGCTGGGAACTGAACCCGGTACAGAGGGAACTGAACACAGTACACAGGGAACTGAACCCGCTATGCAGGGAACTGAACCCGGTACAGAGGGAACTGAACCCTGTTCGCAGGGAACTGAACCCGGTATGCAGGGAACTGAACGCAGTACATAGGGAACTGAACCCGGTACGCAGGGAACTGAACCCGGTACAGAGGGAACTGAACCCAGGACGCAGGGAACTGAACCCGGTACGCAGGGAACTGAACCCAGTACACAGGGAACTGAACCTGGTATGCAGGGAACCGAACCCGTATGCAGGGAAATGAACCCGGTACAGAGGGCACTGTACTCTGTATGCAGGGAACTGAACCGGTATGCAGGGAACTGAACCCAGTACACAGATAACTGAACCCGGTACAGAGGGAACTGAACGCAGTACACAGGGAACTGAACCCGGTACGCAGGGAACTGAACCCGATATAGAGGTAACTGAACCTTGTACGCATGGAACTGAACCCGGTACGCAGGGAACTGAACGCAGTACAAAGGGACCTGAACCCGGTACGCAGGGAACTGAACCCGGCACAGAGGGAACTGCACCCTCTACGCAGGGAACTGAACCCGGAACACAGGGAACTGCACCCTCTACGCAGGGAACTGAGCCCGGTATGCAGGGACTTAAACCCCGTACGCAGGGAACTGAACCCTGTACGCAAAGAACTGAGCCCGGTATGCAGGGATTTGAAGCCAGTACGCAGTGAGCTGAGCCTGGTACGCAGGAAACTGAACCCGGTACGCAGGGACTTGAACCCAGTATGCAGGGAAGTGAGCCCGGTACGCAGGGAACTGAACCCGGTACGCAGGGAACTGAACCCGGTACGCTGGGAACTGAACCCGGTACAGAGGGAACTGAACACAGTACAAAGGGAACTGAACCCGCCATGCAGGGAACTGAACCCGGTACAGAGGGAACTGAACCCAGGACGCAGGGAACTGAACCCGGTATGCAGGGAACTGAACCCGGTACAGAGGGAACTGAACCCTGTTCGCAGGGAACTGAACCCGGTATGCAGGGAACTGAACGCAGTACATAGGGAACTGAACCCGGTACGCAGGGAACTGAACCCGGTACAGAGGGAACTGAACCCAGGACGCAGGGAACTGAACCCGGTACGCAGGTAACTGAACCCAGGACGCAGGGAACTGAACCCGGTACGCAGGGAACTGAACCCAGGACGCAGGGAACTGAACCCGGTACGCAGGGAACTGAACCCAGTACAGAGGGAACTGAACCCTGTAGGCAGGGAACTTAACCCGGTACGCAAGGAACTGAACACGGTACAGAGGGAACTGAACCCTGTAGGCAGGGAACTTAACCCGGTACGCAAGGAACTGAACACGGTACAGAGGGAACTGAACCCTGTAGGCAGGGAACTGAACCCGGTACAGAGGGAACTGAACCCGGTATGCAGGGAAATGAACCCGGTACGCTGGGAACGGAACCTGGTACGCTGGGAACTGAACCCGGTACAGAGGGAACTGAAACCAGTACGCAGGGAACTGAACCCAGTACACAGGGAACTGAACCCGGTACGTTGGGAACAGAACCCGGTACAGAGGGAACTGAACCCTTTACGAGGGAACTTAACCTGGTACGCAGGGAACTGAACCCGGTACGCAGGGAACTGGGACCTGTACGCAGGGAACTTAACCCTATATGCAGGGAACTGAACCACATACGCAGGGAACTGAAACCCGTACACAGGGAACTGAACCCTGCACGCAGGGAACTGAACCCGGTACACAGGGAACTGAAACCTGTTTGCAGGGAACTGAACCCCCTATGCAGGGAACTGAACCCCCTATGCAGGGAACTGAACCCCGTATGCAGGGAACTGAACCCTTACGCAAGAAACAGAACCCGGTAGATAGGGAACTGAACCCTGTACTCAGGGAACTGAAGCTAGTACAAAGACAACTGAACCCGGTACGCAGGGAAGTGAACCCAGTACGAAGGCAACTGAACCCAGTACGCAGGGAACTGAGCCCGGTACGCAGTGAACTGAGCCCAGTACGCAGGGAACTGAACCCGGTACAGAAGGAAATAAACCCTGTATGCAGGGAACTGAACCCGGTACGCAGGGAACTGAACACAGAACACAGGGAACTGAACCCTGTAAGCAGGGAATTGAAAACTGTACGCAGTGAACTGAGCCCGGTATGCATGGACTTGAACACCGTACGCCGGGAACTGAAGCATGTACGCAGGGAATTGAACCCGGTACGCAGTAAACTGAACCTGCTATGCAGGGACTTGATACCGGTACGCAGGGAACTGAGCCCGGTATGCAGGGAACTGAACACGTACGCAGGGACTTGAACCCAGTATGCAGGGAACTGAGCCCGGTACAGAGGGAACTGAACACGGTACGGAGAGAACTGAACCCGGTATGCAGGGAACTGAACCCGGTACAGAGGGAACTGAACTCTGTATGCAGGGAACTGAACCCGGTATGCAGGGAACTGAACCCAGTACACAGGGAACTGAACTCGGTACAGAGGGAACTGAATCCAGTACACAGGGAAATGAACCCGGTACGCAGGGAACTGAATCCGGTACGCAGGGAACTGAACGCAGTACAAAGGGAACTGAACCCGGTACGCAGGGAACTGAACCCGGTACAGAGTGAACTGAACCGAGTACGCAGGGAACTGAGCCCGGTATGCAGGGACTTGAACCCCGTACGCCGGGAACTGAAGCATGTACGCAGGGAATTGAACCCGGTACGCAGTGAACTGAACCTGCTGTGCAGGGTCTTGATACCGGTACGCAGGGAACTGAGCCCGGTATGCAGGGAACTGAGCCCGGTATGCAGGGAACTGAACACGTACACAGGCACGTGAACCCAGTATGCAGTGAACTGAGCCCGGTACAGAGGGAACTGAACACGGTACGGGGAGAACTGAACCCGGTATGCAGGGAACTGAACCCGGTACAGAGGGAACTGAACTCTGTATGCAGGGAAATGAACCCGGTATGCAGGGAACTGAACCCAGTACACAGGGAACTGAACTCGGTACAGAGGGAACTGAATCCAGTACACAGGGAAATGAACCCGGTACGCAGGGAACTGTATCCGGTACGCAGGGAACTGAATGCAGTACAAAGGGAACTGAACCCGGTACGCAGGGAACTGAACCCGGTACAGAGGGAACTGAACCGAGTACGCAGGGAACTGAGCCCGGTACGCTGGGAACAGAACCCGGTACAGAGAGAACTGAACACTTTAGGCAGGGAACTTAACCTGGTACGCAGGGAACTGAACACTGTACGCAGGGAACTGAACCCGGTACAGAGGGAACTGAACCATGTATGTAGGGAACTGAACACTGTACGCAGGGAACTGAAACCAGAACACAGGGAACTGAACTCGGTACGCAGGGAACTGAACCCGGTACACTGGGAGCTGAACCCGGTACAGAGGGAACTGAACCCAGTACGCAGGGAACTGAACCAGGTACGCAGGGAACTGAACGCAGTACACAGGTAACTGAACCCCATACGCAGGGAAGAGAATCCCCTATACAGGGAACTGAACCCTGTAAGCAGGGAACTGAACCCGGTACGCTGGGAACTGAAGCCGGTACAGAGGGAACTGAACACAGTACACAGGGAACTGAACCCGCTATGCAGGGAACTGAACCCGGTACAGAGGGAACTGAACCCTGTTCGCAGGGAACTGAACCCGGTATGCAGGGAACTGAACGCAGTACATAGGGAACTGAACCCGGTACGCAGGGAACTGAACCCGGTACAGAGGGAACTGAACCCAGGACGCAGGGAACTGAACCCGGTACGCAGGGAACTGAACCCAGTACACA
This sequence comes from Carcharodon carcharias, assembly GCF_017639515.1. Lineage (NCBI taxonomy): Eukaryota > Metazoa > Chordata > Chondrichthyes > Lamniformes > Lamnidae > Carcharodon > Carcharodon carcharias. The sequence continues at coordinate 134,389 of NC_054468.1, forward strand.
GGGAACTGAACCTGGTATGCAGGGAACCGAACCCGTATGCAGGGAAATGAACCCGGTACAGAGGGAACTGTACTCTGTATGCAGGGAACTGAACCGGTATGCAGGGAACTGAACCCAGTACACAGATAACTGAACCCGGTACAGAGGGAACTGAACGCAGTACACAGGGAACTGAACCCGGTACGCAGGGAACTGAACCCGATATAGAGGTAACTGAACCTTGTACGCATGGAACTGAACCCGGTACGCAGGGAACTGAACGCAGTACAAAGGGACCTGAACCCGGTACGCAGGGAACTGAACCCGGCACAGAGGGAACTGAACCTAGTACCCAGGGAACTGAACCCGGAACACAGGGAACTGCACCCTCTACGCAGGGAACTGAGCCCGGTATGCAGGGACTTAAACCCCGTACGCAGGGAACTGAACCCTGTACGCAAAGAACTGAGCCCGGTATGCAGGGATTTGAAGCCAGTACGCAGTGAGCTGAGCCTGGTACGCAGGAAACTGAACCCGGTACGCAGGGACTTGAACCCAGTATGCAGGGAAGTGAGCCCGGTACGCAGGGAACTGAACCCGGTACGCAGGGAACTGAACCCGGTACGCTGGGAACTGAACCCGGTACAGAGGGAACTGAACACAGTACACAGGGAACTGAACCCGCTATGCAGGGAACTGAACCCGGAACAGAGGGAACTGAACCCTGTTCGCAGGGAACTGAACCCGGTATGCAGGGAACTGAACGCAGTACATAGGGAACTGAACCCGGTACGCAGGGAACTGAACCCGGTACAGAGGGAACTGAACCCAGGACGCAGGGAACTGAACCCGGTACGCAGGGAACTGAACCCAGTACGCAGGGAACTGAACACGGTACAGAGGGAACTGAACCCTGTAGGCAGGGAACTTAACCTGGTATGCAGGGAACTGAACCCAGGACGCAGGGAACTGAACCCGGTACGCAGGGAACTGAACCCAGTACGCAGGGAACTGAACCCGGTACAGAGGGAACTGAACCCTGTAGGCAGGGAACTTAACCCGGTACGCAAGGAACTGAACCCGGTACAGAGGGAACTGAACCCTGTAGGCAGGGAACTTAACCTGGTATGCAGGGAACTGAACCCAGGACGCAGGGAACTGAACCCGGTACGCAGGGAACTGAACCCAGTACGCAGGGAACTGAACCCGGTACAGAGGGAACTGAACCCGGTACAGAGGGAACTGAAACCAGTACGCAGTGAACTGAACCCAGTACACAGGGAACTGAACCCGGTACGTTGGGAACAGAACCCGGTACAGAGGGAACTGAACCCTTTACGAGGGAACTTAACCTGGTACGCAGGGAACTGAACCCGGTACGCAGGGAACTGGGACCTGTACGCAGGGAACTGGGACCTGTACGCAGGGAACTTAACCCTATATGCAGGGAACTGAACCACATACGCAGGGAACTGAAACCCGTACACAGGGAACTGAACCCTGCACGCAGGGAACTGAACCCGGTACACAGGGAACTGAAACCTGTTTGCAGGGAACTGAACCCCCTATGCAGGGAACTGAACCCCGTATGCAGGGAACTGAACCCTGTACGCAAGAAACAGAACCCGGTAGATAGGGAACTGAACCCTGTACTCAGGGAACTGAAGCTAGTACAAAGACAACTGAACCCGGTACGCAGGGAAGTGAACCCGGTACGAAGGCAACTGAACCCAGTACGCAGGGAACTGAGCCCGGTACGCAGTGAACTGAGCCCAGTACGCAGGGAACTGAACCCGGTACAGAAGGAAATAAACCCTGTATGCAGGGAACTGAACCCGGTACGCAGGGAACTGAACACAGAACACAGGGAACTGAAACCTGTAAGCAGGGAATTGAAAACTGTACGCAGGGAACTGAGCCCGGTATGCAGGGAACTGAACCCAGTACACAGGGAACTGAACTCGGTACAGAGGGAACTGAATCCAGTACACAGGGAAATGAACCCGGTACGCAGGGAACTGAATCCGGTACGCAGGGAACTGAACGCAGTACAAAGGGAACTGAACCCGGTACGCAGGGAACTGAACCCGGTACAGAGGGAACTGAACTGAGTACGGAGGGAACTGAGCCCGGTATGCAGGGACTTGAACCCCGTACGCCGGGAACTGAAGCATGTACGCAGGGAATTGAACCCGGTACGCAGTGAACTGAACCTGCTGTGCAGGGTCTTGATACCGGTACGCAGGGAACAGAGCCCGGTATGCAGGGAACTGAACCCGGTATGCAGGGAAATGAACCCGGTACGCTGGGAACGGAACCTGGTACGCTGGGAACTGAACCCGGTACAGAGGGAACTGAAACCAGTACGCAGAGAACTGAACCCAGTACACAGGGAACTGAACCCGGTACGTTGGGAACAGAACCCGGTACAGAGGGAACTGAACCCTTTACGAGGGAACTTAACCTGGTACGCAGGGAACTGAACCCGGTACGCAGGGAACTGGGACCTGTACGCAGGGAACTTAACCCTATATGCAGGGAACTGAACCACATACGCAGGGAACTGAAACCCGTACACAGGGAACTGAACCCTGCACGCAGGGAACTGAACCCGGTACACAGGGAACTGAAACCTGTTTGCAGGGAACTGAACCCCCTATGCAGGGAACTGAACCCCGTATGCAGGGAACTGAACCCTGTACGCAAGAAACAGAACCCGGTAGATAGGGAACTGAACCCTGTACTCAGGGAACTGAAGCTAGTACAAAGACAACTGAACCCGGTATGCAGGGAACTGAACACGGTACGAAGGCAACTGAACCCAGTACGCAGGGAACTGAGCCCGGTACGCAGGGAACTGAACCCAGTACGCAGGGAACTGAACCCGGTACGCAGTGAACTGAGCCCAGTACGCAGGGAACTGAACCCGATACAGAAGGAAATAAACCCTGTATGCAGGGAACTGAACCCGGTACGCAGGAAACTGAACACAGAACACAGGGAACTGAACCCTGTAAGCAGGGAATTGAAAACTGTACGCAGGGAACTGAGCCCGGTATGCAGGGACTTGAACACCGTACACCGGGAACTGAAGCATGTACGCAGCGAATTGAACCCGGTACGCAGTAAACTGAACCTGCTATGCAGCGACTTAATACCGGTACGCAGGGAACTGAGCCCGGTATGCAGGGAACTGAACACGTACGCAGGGACTTGAACCCAGTATGCAGTGAACTGAGCCCGGTACAGAGGGAACTGAACACGGTACGGAGAGAACTGAACCCGGTATGCAGGGAACTGAACCCGGTACAGAGGGAACTGAACTCTGTATGCAGGGAACTGAACCCGGTATGCAGGGAACTGAACCCAGTACACAGGGAACTGAACTCGGTACAGAGGGAACTGAATCCAGTACACAGGGAAATGAACCCGGTACGCAGGGAACTGAATCCGGTACGCAGGGAACTGAACGCAGTACGCAGGGAACTGAACCCGGGACGCTGGGAACAGAACCCGGTACAGAGAGAACTGAACACTGTAGGCAGGGAACTTAACCTGGTACGCAGGGAACTGAACACTGTACGCAGGGAACTGAACCCGGTACAGAGGGAACTGAACCATGTATGCAGGGAACTGAACACTGTACGCTGGGAACTGAAACCAGAACACAGGGAACTGAACTCGGTACGCAGGGAACTGAACCCGGTACACTGGGAACTGAACCCGGTCCCCAGGGAACTGAACCCGGTACAGAGGGTACTGAACCCTGTACGCAGGGAACTGAACCAGGTACGCAGGGAACTGAATGCAGTACACAGGGACTGAACCCCATATGCAGGGAACAGAACCCCCTATGCAGGGAACTGAACCCTGCAAGCAGGGAACTGAACCCGGTACGCAGTGAACTGAACCTGGTATGCAGGGACTTGATCCCGGTACGCAGGGAACTGAGCCCGGTATGCAGGGAACTGAACCCGTATGCAGGGAAATGAACCCGGTACAGAGGGAACTGTACTCTGTATGAAGGGAACTGAACCCGGTATGCAGGGAACTGAACCCAGTGCACAGATAACTGAACCCGGTACAGAGGGAACTGAACCCAGTACACAGGGAACTGAACCCGGTACGCAGGGAACTGAACCCGATACAGAGGTAACTGAACCTTGTACGCATGGAACTGAACCCGGTACGCAGGGAACTGAACGCAGTACAAAGGGAACTGAACCCGGTATGCAGGGAACTGAACCCGGCACAGAGGGAACTGAACCTAGTACCCAGGGAACTGAACCCGGAACACAGGGAACTGAACCCTGAAAGCAGGGAACTGAATCCGGAAGGCAGGGAACTGAACCCTGTAAGCAGTGAACTGCACCCTCTACGCAGGGAACTGAGCCCGGTATGCAGGGACTTAAACCCCGTACGCAGGGAACTGAATCCTGTACGCAAAGAACTGAGCCCGGTATGCAGGGATTTGAAGCCAGTACGCAGTGAGCTGAGCCTGGTACGCAGGAAACTGAACCCGGTACGCAGGGACTTGAACCCAGTATGCAGGGAAGTGAGCCCGGTACGCAGGGAACTGAACCCGGTACGCAGGGAACTGAACCCGGTACGCTGGGAACTGAACCCGGTACAGAGGGAACTGAACACAGTACAAAGGGAACTGAACCCGCTATGCAGGGAACTGAACCCGGTACAGAGGGAACTGAACTCTGTATGCAGGGAACTGAACCCGGTATGCAGGGAACTGAACCCAGTACATAGGGAACTGAACTCGGTACAGAGGGAACTGAACCCTTTACGAGGGAACTTAACCTGGTACGCAGGGAACTGAACCCGGTACGCAGGGAACTGGGACCTGTACGCAGGGAACTTAACCCTATATGCAGGGAACTGAACCACATACGCAGGGAACTGAAACCCGTACAGAGGGAACTGAACCCTGCACGCAGGGAACTGAACCCGGTACACAGGGAACTGAAACCTGTTTGCAGGGAACTGAACCCCCTATGCAGGGAACTGAACCCCGTATGCAGGGAACTGAACCCTGTACGCAAGAAACAGAACCCGGTAGATAGGGAACTGAACCCTGTACTCAGGGAACTGAAGCTAGTACAAAGACAACTGAACCCGGTACGCAGGGAAGTGAACCCGGTACGAAGGCAACTGAACCCAGTACGCAGGGAACTGAGCCTGGTACGCAGTGAACTGAGCCCAGTACGCAGGGAACTGAACCCGGTACAGAAGGAAATAAACCCTGTATGCAGGGAACTGAACCCGGTACGCAGGGAACTGAACACAGAACACAGGGAACTGAACCCTGTAAGCAGGGAATTGAAAACTGTACGCAGGGAACTGAGCCCGGTATGCAGGGAACTGAACCCAGTACACAGGGAACTGAACTCGGTACAGAGGGAACTGAATCCAGTACACAGGGAAATGAACCCGGTACGCAGGGAACTGAATCCGGTACGCAGGGAACTGAACGCAGTACAAAGGGAACTGAACCCGGTACGCAGGGAACTGAACCCGGTACAGAGGGAACTGAACTGAGTACGGAGGGAACTGAGCCCGGTATGCAGGGACTTGAACCCCGTACGCCGGGAACTGAAGCATGTACGCAGGGAATTGAACCCGGTACGCAGTGAACTGAACCTGCTGTGCAGGGTCTTGATACCGGTACGCAGGGAACTGAGCCCGGTATGCAGGGAACTGAACACGTACGCAGGGACGTGAACCCAGTATGCAGTGAACTGAGCCCGGTAGAGAGGGAACTGAACACGGTACGGAGAGAACTGAACCCGGTATGCAGGGAACTGAACCCGGTACAGAGGGAACTGAACTCTGTATGCAGGGAACTGAACCCGGTACAGAGGGAACTGAACTCTGTATGCAGGGAAATGAACCCGGTATGCAGGGAACTGAACCCAGTACACAGGGAACTGAACTCGGTACAGAGGGAACTGAATCCAGTACACAGGGAAATGAACCCGGTACGCAGGGAACTGAATCCGGTACGCAGGGAACTGAATGCAGTACAAAGGGAACTGAACCCGGTACGCAGGGAACTGAACCCGGTACAGAGGGAACTGAACCGAGTACGCAGGGAACTGAGCCCGGTACGCTGGGAACTGAACCCGGTACAGAGAGAACTGAACACTGTAGGCAGGGAACTTAACCTGGTACGCAGGGAACTGAACACTGTACGCAGGGAACTGAACCCGGTACAGAGGGAACTGAACCATGTATGTAGGGAACTGAACACTGTACGCAGGGAACTGAAACCAGAACACAGGGAACTGAACTCGGTACGCAGGGAACTGAACCCGGTACACTGGGAGCTGAACCCGGTACAGAGGGAACTGAACCCAGTACGCAGGGAACTGAACCAGGTACGCAGGGAACTGAACGCAGTACACAGGTAACTGAACCCCATACGCAGGGAAGAGAATCCCCTATGCAGGGAACTGAACCCTGTAAGCAGGGAACTGAACCCGGTACGCTGGGAACTGAACCCGGTACAGAGGGAACTGAACCCAGTACACAGGGAACTGAACCCGGTATGCAGGGAACTGAACCCGGTATGCAGGGAACTGAACCCAGTACACAGGGAACTGAACTCGGTACGCTGGGAACTGAACCCGGTACACTGGGAATTGAACCCAGTACAGAGGGAACTAAACCCGGTACGCAGGGAACTTAACCTGGTACGCAGGGAACTGAACCCCGTACGCAAGGAACTGAAGCCGGTACAGAGGGAAGTGAACCCAGTACACAGGGAACTGAACCCGGTACGCAGGGAACTGAACCCGGTACGCAAGGAACTGAAGCCGGTACAGAGGTAAGTGAACCCAGTACACAGGAAACTGAACCCGGTACGCAGGGAACTGAACCCAGTACAGAGGGAACTGAACACTGTACGCGGGGAACTGAACCCGGTACAGCGGGAACTGAACCCAGTACACAGGGAACTGAACCTGGTATGCAGGGAACTGAACCCGTATGCAGGGAAATGAACCCGGTACAGAGGGAACTGTACTCTGTATGCAGGGAACTGAACCGGTATGCAGGGAACTGAACCCAGTACACAGATAACTGAACCCGGTACAGAGGGAACTGAACGCAGTACACAGGGAACTGAACCCGGTACGCAGGGAACTGAACCCGATATAGAGGTAACTGAACCTTGTACGCATGGAACTGAACCCGGTACGCAGGGAACTGAACGCAGTACAAAGGGACCTGAACCCGGTACGCAGGGAACTGAACCCGGCACAGAGGGAACTGAACCTAGTACGCAGGGAACTGAACCCGGAACACAGGGAACTGCACCCTCTACGCAGGGAACTGAGCCCGGTATGCAGGGACTTAAACCCCGTACGCAGGGAACTGAACCCTGTACGCAAAGATTTGAGCCCGGTATGCAGGGATTTGAAGCCAGTACGCAGTGAGCTGAGCCTGGTACGCAGGAAACTGAACCCGGTACGCAGGTACTTGAACCCAGTATGCAGGGAAGTGAGCCCGGTACGCAGGGAACTGAACCCGGTACGCAGGGAACTGAACCCGGTACGCTGGGAACTGAACCCGGTACAGAGGGAACTGAACACAGTACACAGGGAACTGAACCCGCTATGCAGGGAACTGAACCCGGTACAGAGGGAACTGAACCCTGTTCGCAGGGAACTGAACCCGGTATGCAGGGAACTGAACGCAGTACATAGGGAACTGAACCCGGTACGCAGGGAACTGAACCCGGTACAGAGGGAACTGAACCCAGGACGCAGGGAACTGAACCCGGTACGCAGGGAACTGAACCCAGTACACAGGGAACTGAACCTGGTATGCAGGGAACCGAACCCGTATGCAGGGAAATGAACCCGGTACAGAGGGCACTGTACTCTGTATGCAGGGAACTGAACCGGTATGCAGGGAACTGAACCCAGTACACAGATAACTGAACCCGGTACAGAGGGAACTGAACGCAGTACACAGGGAACTGAACCCGGTTCGCAGGGAACTGAACCCGATATAGAGGTAACTGAACCTTGTACGCATGGAACTGAACCCGGTACGCAGGGAACTGAACGCAGTACAAAGGGACCTGAACCCGGTACGCAGGGAACTGAACCCGGCACAGAGGGAACTGCACCCTCTACGCAGGGAACTGAGCCCGGTATGCAGGGACTTAAACCCCGTACGCAGGGAACTGAACCCTGTACGCAAAGAACTGAGCCCGGTATGCAGGGATTTGAAGCCAGTACGCAGTGAGCTGAGCCTGGTACGCAGGAAACTGAACCCGGTACGCAGGGACTTGAACCCAGTATGCAGGGAAGTGAGCCCGGTACGCAGGGAACTGAACCCGGTACGCAGGGAACTGAACCCGGTACGCTGGGAACTGAACCCGGTACAGAGGGAACTGAACACAGTACAAAGGGAACTGAACCCGCCATGCAGGGAACTGAACCCGGTACAGAGGGAACTGAACCCAGGACGCAGGGAACTGAACCCGGTATGCAGGGAACTGAACCCGGTACAGAGGGAACTGAACCCTGTTCGCAGGGAACTGAACCCGGTATGCAGGGAACTGAACGCAGTACATAGGGAACTGAACCCGGTACGCAGGGAACTGAACCCGGTACAGAGGGAACTGAACCCAGGACGCAGGGAACTGAACCCGGTACGCAGGGAACTGAACCCAGTACGCAGGGAACTGAAACCGGTACAGAGGGAACTGAATCCTGTAGGCAGGGATCTTAACCTGGTATGCAGGGAACTGAACCCAGGACGCAGGGAACTGAACACTGTACGCAGGGAACTGAACCCAGTACAGAGGGAACTGAACCCTGTAGGCAGGGAACTTAACCCGGTACGCAAGGAACTGAACACGGTACAGAGGGAACTGAACCCTGTAGGCAGGGAACTTAACCTGGTATGCAGGGAACTGAACCCGGTACAGAGGGAACTGAACCCGGTATGCAGGGAAATGAACCCGGTACGCTGGGAACTGAACCCGGTACAGAGGGAACTGAAACCAGTACGCAGGGAACTGAACCCAGTACACAGGGAACTGAACCCGGTACGTTGGGAACAGAACCCGGTACAGAGGGAACTGAACCCTTTACGAGGGAACTTAACCTGGTACGCAGGGAACTGAACCCGGTACGCAGGGAACTGGGACCTGTACGCAGGGAACTTAACCCTATATGCAGGGAACTGAACCACATACGCAGGGAACTGAAACCCGTACACAGGGAACTGAACCCTGCACGCAGGGAACTGAACCCGGTACACAGGGAACTGAAACCTGTTTGCAGGGAACTGAACCCCCTATGCAGGGAACTGAACCCCGTATGCAGGGAACTGAACCCTGTACGCAAGAAACAGAACCCGGTAGATAGGGAACTGAACCCTGTACTCAGGGAACTGAAGCTAGTACAAAGACAACTGAACCCGGTACGCAGGGAAGTGAACCCAGTACGAAGGCAACTGAACCCAGTACGCAGGGAACTGAGCCCGGTACGCAGTGAACTGAGCCCAGTACGCAGGGAACTGAACCCGGTACAGAAGGAAATAAACCCTGTATGCAGGGAACTGAACCCGGTACGCAGGGAACTGAACACAGAACACAGGGAACTGAACCCTGTAAGCAGGGAATTGAAAACTGTACGCAGGGAACTGAGCCCGGTATGCATGGACTTGAACACCGTACGCCGGGAACTGAAGCATGTACGCAGGGAATTGAACCCGGTACGCAGTAAACTGAACCTGCTATGCAGGGACTTGATACCGGTACGCAGGGAACTGAGCCCGGTATGCAGGGAACTGAACACGTACGCAGGGACTTGAACCCAGTATGCAGGGAACTGAGCCCGGTACAGAGGGAACTGAACACGGTACGGAGAGAACTGAACCCGGTATGCAGGGAACTGAACCCGGTACAGAGGGAACTGAACTCTGTATGCAGGGAACTGAACCCGGTATGCAGGGAACAGAACCCAGTACACAGGGAACTGAACTCGGTACAGAGGGAACTGAATCCAGTACACAGGGAAATGAACCCGGTACGCAGGGAACTGAATCCGGTACGCAGGGAACTGAACGCAGTACAAAGGGAACTGAACCCGGTACGCAGGGAACTGAACCCGGTACAGAGTGAACTGAACCGAGTACGCAGGGAACTGAGCCCGGTATGCAGGGACTTGAACCCCGTACGCCGGGAACTGAAGCATGTACGCAGGGAATTGAACCCGGTACGCAGTGAACTGAACCTGCTGTGCAGGGTCTTGATACCGGTACGCAGGGAACTGAGCCCGGTATGCAGGGAACTGAGCCCGGTATGCAGGGAACTGAACACGTACACAGGGACGTGAACCCAGTATGCAGTGAACTGAGCCCGGTACAGAGGGAACTGAACACGGTACGGAGAGAACTGAACCCGGTATGCAGGGAACTGAACCCGGTACAGAGGGAACTGAACTCTGTATGCAGGGAAATGAACCCGGTATGCAGGGAACTGAACCCAGTACACAGGGAACTGAACTCGGTACAGAGGGAACTGAATCCAGTACACAGGGAAATGAACCCGGTACGCAGGGAACTGAATCCGGTACGCAGGGAACTGAATGCAGTACAAAGGGAACTGAACCCGGTACGCAGGGAACTGAACCCGGTACAGAGGGAACTGAACCGAGTACGCAGGGAACTGAGCCCGGTACGCTGGGAACAGAACCCGGTACAGAGAGAACTGAACACTTTAGGCAGGGAACTTAACCTGGTACGCAGGGAACTGAACACTGTACGCAGGGAACTGAAACCAGAACACAGGGAACTGAACTCGGTACGCAGGGAACTGAACCCGGTACACTGGGAGCTGAACCCGGTACAGAGGGAACTGAACCCAGTACGCAGGGAACTGAACCAGGTACGCAGGGAACTGAACGCAGTACACAGGTAACTGAACCCCATACGCAGGGAAGAGAATCCCCTATGCAGGGAACTGAACCCTGTAAGCAGGGAACTGAACCCGGTACGCTGGGAACTGAACCCGGTACAGAGGGAACTGAACCCAGTACACAGGGAACTGAACCCGGTATGCAGGGAACTGAACCCGGTATGCAGGGAACTGAACCCAGTACACAGGGAACTGAACTCGGTACAGAGGGAAGTGAATCCAGTATACAGGGAAATGAACCCGGTACGCAGGGAACTGAATCTGGTACGCAGGGAACTGAACGCAGTACAAAGGGAACTGAACCCGGTACGCAGGGAACTGAGCCCGGTACGCAAAGAACTGAACCCGGAACATAATGAACTGAACCCTGTACGCAGGGAACTGAACCTAGTATGCAGAGACTTGATCCCGTTACACAGGGAACTGAGCCCGGTATGCAGGGATTTGAACCCCGTACGCAGGGAACTGTACACGGTACACAGGGAACTGAATCCAGTATACAGGGAAATGAACCCGGTACGCAGGGAACTGAATCTGGTACGCAGGGAACTGAACGCAGTACAAAGGGAACTGAACCCGGTACGCAGGGAACTGAGCCCGGTACGCAGGGAACTGAACCCGGAACATAATGAACTGACCCCTGTACGCAGGGAACTGAACCTAGTATGCAGAGACTTGATCCCGGTACACAGGGAACTGAACCCGGTACGCAGGGAACTGTACACGGTACACAGGGAACTGACCCCAGTATGCAGGGAACTGAACCCGGTACGGAGGGAACTGAACCCAGTAAACAGGGAACCGAACCTGGTACCCAGGGAACTGAACCCGGTACGCAGGGAACGGAACCCGGTACAGAGAGAACTGAACCCTGTACGCAGGGAACTGAACCCGGTACGCAGGGAACTGAAGGCAGTACACAGGGAACTGAAGCCGGTACGCAGGGAACTGAACCCGATACAGAGGGAACTGAACCCAGTACGCAGGGAACAGAGCCCGGAACGCAGGTAACTGAACCCAGTACGCAGGGAACTGAACCCGGTACGCTGGGAACTGAACCCGGTACAGAGGGAACTGAACCCTCTAAGCAGGGAACGTAACCTGGTACGCAGGGCACTGAACCCGGTACAGAGGGAACTGAACCCTGTAATCAGGGAACTGAAGCCGGTACGCAGGGAACTGAACCCGATACAGAGGGAACTGAACCCAGCACGCAGGGAACAGAGCCCGGAACGCAGGTAACTGAACCCAGTACGCAGGGAACTGAACCCGGTACGCTGGGAACTGAACCCGGTACAGAGGGAACTGAACCCTGTAAGCAGGGAACGTAAACTGGTACGCAGGGCACTGAACCCGGTACACAGGGAACTGAACTCGGTACGCTGGGAACTGAACCTGGTACACTGGGAACTGAACCCAATACAGAGGGAACTAAACCCGGTACGCAGGGAACTTAACCTGGTACGCAGGGAACTGAACCCCGTACGCAAGGAACTGAAGCCGGTACAGAGGGAAGTGAACCCAGTACACAGGGAACTGAACCCGGTACGCAGGGAACTGAACCCGGTACAGAGGGAAGTGAACCCAGTACACAGGAAACTGAACCCGATACGCAGGGAGCTGAACCCAGTACAGAGGGAACTGAACCCGATACGCAGGGAGCTGAACCCAGTACAGAGGGAACTGAACACTGTACGCAGGGAACTGAACCCGGTACAGAGGGAACTGAACCCAGTACTCAGGGAACTGAACCCGGTACAGAGGGTACTGAACCCTGTACGCAGGGAACTAAACCAGGTACGCAGGGAACTGAATGCAGTACACTGGGAACAGAACCCCCTATGCAGGGAACTGAACCCTGCAAGCAGGGAACTGAACCCAGTACGCAGTAAACTGAACCTGGTATGCAGGGACTTGATCCCGGTACGCAGGGAACTGAGCCCGGTATGCAGGGAACTGAACCCGTATGCAGGGAAATGAACCCGGTACAGAGGGAACTGTACTCTGTATGCAGGGAACTGAACCCGGTATGCAGGGAACTGAACCCAGTACACAGATAACTGAACCCGGTACAGAGGGAACTGAACCCAGCACACAGGGAACTGAACCCGGTACGCAGGGAACTGAACCCGATACAGAGGTAACTGAACCTTGTACGCATGGAACAGAACCCGGTATGCAGGGAACTGAACCCGGCACAGAGGGAACTGAACCTAGTACCCAGGGAACTGAACCCGGAACACAGGGAACTGAACCCTGTACGCAGGGAACTGAATCCGCAAGGCAGGGAACTGAACCCTGTAAGCAGTGAACTGCACCCTCTACGCAGGGAACTGAGCCCGGTATGCAGGGACTTAAACCCCGTACGCAGGGAACTGAACCCTGTACGCAAAGAACTGAGCCCGGTATGCAGGGATTTGAACCCAGTACGCAGGGAGCTGAGCCTGGTACGCAGGAAACTGAACCCGGTACGCAGGGACTTGAACCCAGTATGCAGGGAAGTGAGCCCGGTACGCAGGGAACTGAACCCGGTACGCAGGGAACTGAACCCGGTACGCTGGGAACTGAACCCGGTACAGAGGGAACTGAACCCAGTACACAGGGAACTGAACCCTGTATGCAGGGAACTGAACCCGGTACAGAGGGAGCTGAACTCTGTATGCAGGGAACTGAACCCGGTATGCAGGGAACTGAAACCAGTACACAGGGAACTGAACTCGGTACAGAGGGAACTGAATCCAGTACACAGGGAAATGAACCCGGTACGCAGGGAACTGAATCTGGTACGCAGGGAACTGAATGCAGTACAAAGGGAACTGAACCCGGTACGCAGGGAACTGAACCCGGTACAGATGGAACTGAGCCAAGTACGCAGGGAACTGAACTCGGTACGCAGGGAACTGAACCCGGTACACTGGGAGCTGAACACGGTACAGAGGGAACTGAACCCAGTACGCAGGGAACTGAACCAGGTACGCAGGGAACTGAACTCGGTACGCTGGGAACTGAACCCGGTACACTGGGAACTGAACCCAGTACAGAGGGAACTAAACCCGGTACGCAGGGAACTTAACCTGGTACGCTGGGAACTGAACCCCGTACGCAAGGAACTGAAGCCGGTACAGAGGGAAGTGAACCCTGTAAGCAGGGAACGTAACCTGGTACGCAGGGCACTGAACCCGGTACACAGGGAACTGAACTCGGTACGCTGGGAACTGAACCCGGTACACTGGGAATTGAACCCAGTACAGAGGGAACTAAACCCGGTACGCAGGGAACTTAACCTGGTACGCAGGGAACTGAACCCCGTACGCAAGGAACTGAAGCCGGTACAGAGGGAAGTGAACCCAGTACACAGGGAACTGAACCCGGTACGCAGGGAACTGAACCCGGTACGCAAGGAACTGAAGCCGGTACAGAGGGAAGTGAACCCAGTACACAGGAAACTGAACCCGGTACGCAGGGAACTGAACCCAGTACAGAGGGAACTGAACACTGTACGCGGGGAACTGAACCCGGTACAGAGGGAACTGAACCCAGTACACAGGGAACTGAACCCGGTATGCAGGGAACTGAACCCGTATGCAGGGAAATGAACCCGGTACAGAGGGAACTGTACTCTGTATGCAGGGAACTGAACCCGGTATGCAGGGAACTGAACCCAGTACACAGATAACTGAACCCGGTACAGAGGGAACTGAACCCAGTACACAGGGAACTGAACCCGGTACGCAGGGAACTGAACCCGGCACAGAGGGAACTGAACCTAGTACCCAGGGAACTGAACCCGGAACACAGGGAACTGAACCCTGTACGCAGGGAACTGAATCCGGAAGGCAGGGAACTGAACCCTGTAAGCAGTGAACTGCACCCTCTACGCAGGGAACTGAGCCCGGTATGCAGGGAACTGAACTCGGTACGCTGGGAACTGAACCCGGTACACTGGGAACTGAACCCAGTACAGAGGGAACTAAACCCGGTACGCAGGGAACTTAACCTGGTACGCAGGGAACTGAACCCCGTACGCAAGGAACTGAAGCCGGTACAGAGGGAAGTGAACCCTGTAAGCAGGGAACGTAACCTGGTACGCAGGGCACTGAACCCGGTACACAGGGAACTGAAATCTGTACGCTGGGAACTGAACCCGGTACACTGGGAATTGAACCCAGTACAGAGGGAACTAAACCCGGTACGCAGGGAACTTAACCTGGTACGCAGGGAACTGAACCCCGTACGCAAGGAACTGAAGCCGGTACAGAGGGAAGTGAACCCAGTACACAGGGAACTGAACCCGGTACGCAGGGAACTGAAGCCGGTACAGAGGTAAGTGAACCCAGTACACAGGAAACTGAACCCGGTACGCAGGGAACTGAACCCAGTACAGAGGGAACTGAACCCAGTACAGAGGGAACTGAACACTGTACGCGGGGAACTGAACCCGGTACAGAGGGAACTGAACACTGTACGCGGGGAACTGAACCCGGTACAGAGGGAACTGAACCCAGTACACAGGGAACTGAACCCGGTATGCAGGGAACTGAACCCGTATGCAGGGAAATGAACCCGGTACAGAGGGAACTGTACTCTGTATGCAGGGAACTGAACCCGGTATGCAGGGAACTGAACCCAGTACACAGATAAATGAACCCGGTACAGAGGGAACTGAACCCAGTACACAGGGAACTGAACCCGGTACGCAGGGAACTGAACCCGGCACAGAGGGAACTGAACCTAGTACCCAGGGAACTGAACCCGGAACACAGGGAACTGAACCCTGTACGCAGGGAACTGAATCCGGAAGGCAGGGAACTGAACCCTGTAAGCAGTGAACTGCACCCTCTACGCAGGGAACTGAGCCCGGTATGCAGGGACTTAAACCCCGTACGCAGGGAACTGAACTCTGTACGCAAAGAACTGAGCCCGGTATGCAGGGATTTGAAGCCAGTACGCAGGGAGCTGAGCCTGGTACGCAGGAAACTGAACCCGGTACGCAGGTACTTGAACCCAGTATGCAGGGAACTGAGCCCGGTACGCAGGGACTTAAACCCGGTACGCAGGGAACTGAACCCGGTACGCTGGGAACTGAACCCGGTACAGAGGGAACTGAACCCAGTACACAGGGAACTGAACCCGGTATGCAGGGAACTGAACCCGGTACAGAGGGAACTGAACCCTGTTCGCAGGGAACTGAACCCGGTATGCAGGGAACAGTACGCAGTACATAGGGAACTGAAACCGGTACGCAGGGAACTGAACCCGGTACAGAGGGAACTGAGCCCAGGACGCAGGGAACTGAACCCGGTACGCAGGGAACTGAACCCAGTACGCAGGGAACTAAACCAGGTACGCAGGGAACTGAATGCAGTACACTGGGAACAGAACCCCCTATGCAGGGAACTGAACCCTGCAAGCAGGGAACTGAACCCAGTACGCAGTAAACTGAACCTGGTATGCAGGGACTTGATCCCGGTACGCAGGGAACTGAGCCCGGTATGCAGGGAACTGAACCCGTATGCAGGGAAATGAACCCGGTACAGAGGGAACTGTACTCTGTATGCAGGGAACTGAACCCGGTATGCAGGGAACTGAACCCAGTACACAGATAACTGAACCCGGTACAGAGGGAACTGAACACAGCACACAGGGAACTGAACCCGGTACGCAGGGAACTGAACCCGATACAGAGGTAACTGAACCTTGTACGCATGGAACAGAACCCGGTATGCAGGGAACTGAACCCGGCACAGAGGGAACTGAACCTAGTACCCAGGGAACTGAACCCGGAACACAGGGAACTGAACCCTGTACGCAGGGAACTGAATCCGCAAGGCAGGGAACTGAACCCTGTAAGCAGTGAACTGCACCCTCTACGCAGGGAACTGAGCCCGGTATGCAGGGACTTAAACCCCGTACGCAGGGAACTGAACCCTGTACGCAAAGAACTGAGCCCGGTATGCAGGGATTTGAACCCAGTACGCAGGGAGCTGAGCCTGGTACGCAGGAAACTGAACCCGGTACGCAGGGACTTGAACCCAGTATGCAGGGAAGTGAGCCCGGTACGCAGGGAACTGAACCCGGTACGCAGGGAACTGAACCCGGTACGCTGGGAACTGAACCCAGTACAGAGGGAACTAAACCCGGTACGCAGGGAACTTAACCTGGTACGCTGGGAACTGAACCCCGTACGCAAGGAACTGAAGCCGGTACAGAGGGAAGTGAACCCTGTAAGCAGGGAACGTAACCTGGTACGCAGGGCACTGAACCCGGTACACAGGGAACTGAACTCGGTACGCTGGGAACTGAACCCGGTACACTGGGAATTGAACCCAGTACAGAGGGAACTAAACCCGGTACGCAGGGAACTTAACCTGGTACGCAGGGAACTGAACCCCGTACGCAAGGAACTGAAGCCGGTACAGAGGGAAGTGAAACCAGTACACAGGGAACTGAACCCGGTAAGCAGGGAACTGAACCCGGTACGCAAGGAACTGAAGCCGGTACAGAGGTAAGTGAACCCAGTACACAGGAAACTGAACCCGGTACGCAGGGAACTGAACCCAGTACAGAGGGAACTGAACACTGTACGCGGGGAACTGAACCCGGTACAGAGGGAACTGAACCCAGTACACAGGGAACTGAACCCGGTATGCAGGGAACTGAACCCGTATGCAGGGAAATGAACCCGGTACAGAGGGAACTGTACTCTGTATGCAGGGAACTGAACCCGGTATGCAGGGAACTGAACCCAGTACACAGATAACTGAACCCGGTACAGAGGGAACTGAACCCAGTACACAGGGAACTGAACCCGGTACGCAGGGAACTGAACCCGGCACAGAGGGAACTGAACCTAGTACCCAGGGAAGTGAACCCGGAACACAGGGAACTGAACCCTGTACGCAGGGAACTGAATCCGGAAGGCAGGGAACTGAACCCTGTAAGCAGTGAACTGCACCCTCTACGCAGGGAACTGAGCCCGGTATGCAGGGAACTGAACTCGGTACGCTGGGAACTGAACCCGGTACACTGGGAACTGAACCCAGTACAGAGGGAACTAAACCCGGTACGCAGGGAACTTAACCTGGTACGCAGGGAACTGAACCCCGTACGCAAGGAACTGAAGCCGGTACAGAGGGAAGTGAACCCTGTAAGCAGGGAACGTAACCTGGTACGCAGGGCACTGAACCCGGTACACAGGGAACTGAAATCTGTACGCTGGGAACTGCACCCGGTACACTGGGAATTGAACCCAGTACAGAGGGAACTAAACCCGGTACGCAGGGAACTTAACCTGGTACGCAGGGAACTGAACCCCGTACGCAAGGAACTGAAGCCGGTACAGAGGGAAGTGAACCCAGTACACAGGGAACTGAACCCGGTACGCAGGGAACTGAAGCCGGTACAGAGGTAAGTGAACCCAGTACACAGGAAACTGAACCCGGTACGCAGGGAACTGAACCCAGTACAGAGGGAACTGAACACTGTACGCGGGGAACTGAACCCGGTACAGAGGGAACTGAACCCAGTACACAGGGAACTGAACCCGGTATGCAGGGAACTGAACCCGTATGCAGGGAAATGAACCCGGTACAGAGGGAACTGTACTCTGTATGCAGGGAACTGAACCCGGTATGCAGGGAACTGAACCCAGTACACAGATAAATGAACCCGGTACAGAGGGAACTGAACCCAGTACACAGGGAACTGAACCCGGAACACAGGGAACTGAACCCTGTACGCAGGGAACTGAATCCGGAAGGCAGGGAACTGAACCCTGTAAGCAGTGAACTGCACCCTCTACGCAGGGAACTGAGCCCGGTATGCAGGGACTTAAACCCCGTACGCAGGGAACTGAACTCTGTACGCAAAGAACTGAGCCCGGTATGCAGGGATTTGAAGCCAGTACACAGGGAACTGAACCCGGTATGCAGGGAACTGAACCCGGTACAGAGGGAACTGAACCCTGTTCGCAGGGAACTGAACCCGGTATGCAGGGAACAGAACGCAGTACATAGGGAACTGAAACCGGTACGCAGGGAACTGAACCCGGTACAGAGGGAACTGAACCCAGGACGCAGGGAACTGAACCCGGTACGCAGGGAACTGAACCCAGTACGCAGGGAACTGAACCCGGTATGCAAGGAACTGAACACGGTACAGAGGGAACTGAACCCTGTAGGCAGGGAACCTAACCTGGTATGCAGGGAACTGAACCCGGTACACAGGGAACTGAACCCGGTACACAGGGAACTGAACCCGGTATGCAGGGAAATGAACCCGGTACGCTGGGAACGGAACCTGGTACGCTGGGAACTGAACCCGGTACAGAGGGAACTGAACCCAGGACGCAGGGAACTGAACCCGGTACGCAGGGAACTGAACCCGGTATGCAGGGAACTGAACCCAGTACACAGGGAACTGAACCCGGTACAGAGGGAACTGAAACCAGTACGCAGGGAACTGAACCCAGTACACAGGGAACTGAACCCGGTACACAGGGAACTGAACCCGGTACCTTGAGAACAGAACCCGGTACAGAGGGAACTGAACCCTTTACGAGGGAACTTAACCTGGTACGCAGGGAACTGAACCCGGTACGCAGGGAACTGGGACTTGTACGCAGGGAACTTAACCCTATATGCAGGGAACTGAACCACATACGCAGGGAACTGAAACCCGTACACAGGGAACTGAACCCTGCACGCAGGGAACTGAACCCGGTACACAGGGAACTGAAACCTGTTTGCAGGGAACTGAACCCCCTATGCAGGGAACTGAACCCCGTATGCAGGGAACTGAACCCTGTACGCAAGAAACAGAACCCGGTACATAGGGAACTGAACCCTGCACTCAGGGAACTGAAGCTAGTACAAAGACAACTGAACCCGGTACGCAGGGAAGTGAACCCGGTACGAAGGCAACTGAACCCAGTACGCAGGGAACTGAACCCAGTACGCAGGGAACTGAACCCGGTACGCATTGAACTGAGCCCAGTACGCAGGGAACTGAACCCGATACAGAAGGAAATAAACCCTGTATGCAGGGAACTGAACCCGGTACGCAGGAAACTGAACACAGAACACAGGGAACTGAACCCTGTAAGCAGGGAATTGCAGGGACTTGCTAACGGTATGCAGTGAACTGAGCCCAGTACAGAGGGAACTGAACCCGGTACGGAGAGAACTGAACTCGGTACAGAGGGAACTGAATCCAGTACACAGGGAAATGAACCCGGTACGCAGGGAACTGAATCCGGTACGCAGGGAACTGAACGCAGTACCAAGGGAACTGAACCCGGTACGCAGGGAACTGAACCCGGTACAGAGGGAACTGAACCGAGTACGCAGGGAACTGTGACCGGAACGCAGGGAACTGAAGACATTACGCAGGGAACTGAACCCGGTACAGAGGGAACTGAAACCTATATGCAGGGAACCGAACCCCGTATGCAGGGAGCAGAACTCTGTACGCAGGGAACTGAATCCGGTAGGCAGGGAACTGAACCCTGTAAGCAGGGAACTGAACCATGTACGCAGGGAACTGAACCTGGTATGCAGGGACTTGAACCCCGTATGCAGGGAACTGAAACCTGTACGCAGGGAACTGAACACGGGACGCAGTGAACTGAACCTGGTACGCAGGAACTTGAACCCGTTACGCAGGGAACTGAGCCCGGTAAGCAGGGACATGAACCCCGTACACAGGGAACTGAACCCGGTACGCAGGCAACTGAACCCCGTACGCAGGGAACTGAATCCGGTACGCAGGCAACTGAACCCCGTATGCAGGGCTCTGAACGGGGTACGCAGGCAACTGAACCCCGTTCGCAGGGAACTGAGCCCGGCAGGAAGGCAACTGAACCTGGTACGCTGGGAACTGAACCCCGAACGCTGGGAACTGAACCCAGAACGCAGTGAACTGAGCCCGGTACGCAGGGAACTGAACCCAGAACACAGGGAACTGAACCCTGTGAGCAGGGAACTGAAGCCTGTACGTAGGGAACTTAACCCTCTATGCAGGGAACTGAACCACATACGCAGGGTACTGAAACCCGTACACAGGGAACTGAACCCTGCACGCAGGGAACTGAACCCGGTACAGAGGGAACTGAATCCTGTTTGCAGGGAAGTGAACCCCCTATGCAGGGAACTGAACCCCGTATGCAGGGAACTGAACCCTGTACGCAAGAAACAGAACCCGGTACATAGGGAACTGAACCCTGTACGCAGGGAACTGAAGCTAGTACAAAGACAACTGAACCCGGTACACAGGGAAGTGAACCCGGTACGAAGGCAACTGAACCCAGTACGCAGGGAGCTGAGCCCGGTACGCAGGGAACTGATCCCAGTACGCAGGGAACTGAACACGGTACGCAGTGAACTGAGCCCAGTACGCTGGGAACTGAACCCGGTACAGAAGGAAATAAACCCTGTATGCAGGGAACTGAACCCGGTACGCAGGGAACTGAACACAGAACACAGGGAACTGAACCCTGTAGCAGGGAACTGAAAACTGTACGCAGGGAACTGAGCCCGGTATGCAGGGACTTGAACCCCGTACACCGGGAACTGAAGCATGTACGCACGGAATTGAACCCGGTACGCAGGGAACTGAACCCGGTAGGCTGGGAACTGAACCTGGTACGCTGGGAACTGAAGCCCGAACGCTGGGAATTGAACCCAGAACGCAGTGAACTGAGCCCGGTACGCAAGGAATTGAACACAGAACACAGGGAACTGAACCCTGTAAGCAGGGAACTAAAACCTGTACGCAGGGAACTTAACACTATATGCATTGAACTGAACCACATACGCAGGGAACTGAAACCCGTACACAGGGAACTGAACCATGTACGCAGAGAATTGAACCCGGTACGCAGTGAACTGAACCTGGTATGCAGGGTCTTGATACCGGTACGCAGGGAACTGAGACCTGTATGCAGGGAACTGAACACGTACGCAGGGACTTGAACCCAGTATGCAGTGAACTGAGCCCGGTACAGAGGGAACTGAACACGGTACGGAGAGAACTGAACCCGGTATGCAGGGAACTGAACCCGGTAAAGAGGGAACTGAACTCTGTATGCAGGGAACTGAACCCGGTATGCAGGGAACTGAACCCAGTACACAGGGAACTGAACTCGGTACAGAGGGAACTGAATCCAGTACACAGGGAAATGAACCCGGTACGCAGGGAACTGAATCCGGTACGCAGGGAACAGAACGCAGTACAAAGGGCACTGAACCCGGTACGCAGGGAACTGAACCCGGTACAGAGGGAACTGAACCGAGTACGCTGGGAACTGAGCTCGGTACGCAGGGACTTGAACCCCGTATGCCGGGAACTGAAGCATGTACGCAGGGAATTGAAAGCGGTACGCTGTGAACTGAACCTGCTATGCAGGGTCTTGATACCGGTACGCAGGGAACTGAGCCCGGTATGCAGGGAACTGAACACGTACGCAGGGACTTGAACCCAGTATGCAGTGAACTGAGCCCGGTACAGAGGGAACTGAACACGGTACGGAGAGAACTGAACCCGGTATGCAGGGCACTGAACCCGGTACAGAGGGAACTGAACTCTGTATGCAGGGAACTGAACCCGGTATGCAGGGAACTGAACCCAGTACACAGGGAACTGAACTCGGTACAGAGGGAACTGAATCCAGTACACAGGGAAATGAACCCGGTACGCAGGGAACTGAATCCGGTACGCAGGGAACTGAATGCAGTACAAAGGGAACTGAACCCGGTACGCAGGGAACTGAACCCGGTAGGCTGGGAACTGAACCTGGTACGCTGGGAACTGAAGCCCGAACGCTGGGAATTGAACCCAGAACGCAGTGAACTGAGCCCGGTACGCAGGGAATTGAACACAGAACACAGGGAACTGAACCCTGTAAGCAGGGAACTAAAACCTGTACGCAGGGAACTTAACACTATATGCATTGAACTGAACCACATACGCAGGGAACTGAAACCCGTACACAGGGAACTGAACCATGTACGCAGAGAATTGAACCCGGTACGCAGTGAACTGAACCTGGTATGCAGGGTCTTGATACCGGTACGCAGGGAACTGAGACCTGTATGCAGGGAACTGAACACGTACGCAGGGACTTGAACCCAGTATGCAGTGAACTGAGCCCAGTACAGAGGGAACTGAACTCTGTATGCAGGGAACTGAACCTGGTATGCAGGGAACTGAACCCAGTACACAGGGAACTGAACTCGGTACAGAGGGAACTGAACCCAGTACGCAGGGAACTGAACCCGGTACGCGGTGAACTGAGCCCGGTATGCAGGGAACTGAACCCCGTACGCAGGGAATTGAAAACTGTACGCAGGGAACTGAGCCCAGTATGCAGGGACTTGAACCCCGTACGCCGGGAACTGAACCCGGTACGCAGGCAACTGAACCCCGTACGCAGGGAACTGAATCCGGTACGCAGGCAACTGAACCCCGTATGCAGGGCTCTGAACGGGGTACGCAGGCAACTGAACCCCGTTCGCAGGGAACTGAGCCCGGCAGGAAGGCAACTGAACCTGGGACGCTGGGAACTGAACCCCGAACGCTGGGAACTGAACCCAGAACGCAGTGAACTGAGCCCGGTACGCTGGGAACTGAACCCAGAACACAGGGAACTGAACCCTGTGAGCAGGGAACTGAAGCCTGTACGTAGGGAACTTAACCCTATATGCAGGGAACTGAACCACATACGCAGGGTACTGAAACCCGTACACAGGGAACTGAACCCTGCACGCAGGGAACTGAACCCGGTACAGAGGGAACTGAATCCTGTTTGCAGGGAAGTGAACCCCCTATGCAGGGAACTGAACCCCGTATGCAGGGAACTGAACCCTGTACGCAAGAAACAGAACCCGGTACATAGGGAACTGAACCCTGTACGCAGGGAACTGAAGCTAGTACAAAGACAACTGAACCCGGTACACAGGGAAGTGAACCCGGTACGAAGGCAACTGAACCCAGTACGCAGGGAGCTGAGCCCGGTACGCAGGGAACTGATCCCAGTACGCAGGGAACTGAACACGGTACGCAGTGAACTGAGCCCAGTACGCTGGGAACTGAACCCGGTACAGAAGGAAATAAACCCTGTATGCAGGGAACTGAACCCGGTACGCAGGGAACTGAACACAGAACACAGGGAACTGAACCCTGTAGCAGGGAACTGAAAACTGTACGCAGGGAACTGAGCCCGGTATGCAGGGACTTGAACCCCGTACACCGGGAACTGAAGCATGTACGCATGGAATTGAACCCGGTACGCAGTGAACTGAACCTGCTATGCAGGGACTTGATACCGGTACGCAGGGAACTGAGCCCGGTATGCAGGGAACTGAACACGTACGCAGGGACTTGAACCCCGTATGCAGTGAACTGAGCCCGGTACAGAGGGAACTGAACACGGTACGGAGAGAACTGAACCCGGTATGCAGGGAACTGAACCCGGTACAGAGGGAACTGAACTCTGTATGCAGGGAACTGCACCCGGTATGCAGGGAACTGAACCCAG
Organism: Carcharodon carcharias; assembly: GCF_017639515.1. NCBI lineage: Eukaryota > Metazoa > Chordata > Chondrichthyes > Lamniformes > Lamnidae > Carcharodon > Carcharodon carcharias. Next base: position 158,850 of record NC_054468.1, read on the forward strand.
TACACAGGGAACTGAACTCGGTACAGAGGGAACTGAATCCAGTACACAGGGAAATGAACCCGGTACGCAGGGAACTGAATCCGGTACGCAGGGAACAGAACGCAGTACAAAGGGCACTGAACCCGGTACGCAGGGAACTGAACCCGGTACAGAGGGAACTGAACCGAGTACGCAGGGAACTGAGCTCGGTACGCAGGGACTTGAACCACGTATGCCGGGAACTGAAGCATGTACGCAGGGAATTGAAAGCGGTACGCTGTGAACTGAACCTGCTATGCAGGGTCTTGATACCGGTACGCAGGGAACTGAGCCCGGTATGCAGGGAACTGAACACGTACGCAGGGACTTGAACCCAGTATGCAGTGAACTGAGCCCGGTACAGAGGGAACTGAACTCTGTATGCAGGGAACTGAACCCGGTATGCAGGGAACTGAACCCAGTACACAGGGAACTGAACTCGGTACAGAGGGAACTGAATCCAGTACACAGGGAAATGAACCCGGTACGCAGGGAACTGAATCCGGTACGCAGGGAACTGAATGCAGTACAAAGGGAACTGAACCCGGTACGCAGGGAACTGAACCCGGCACAGAGGGAACTGAACCGAGTACGCAGGGAACTGAGCCCGGTACGCTGGGAACAGAACCCGGTACAGAGAGAACTGAACACTGTAGGCAGGGAACTTAACCTGGTACGCAGGGAACTGAACACTGTACGCAGGGAACTGAAGCCGGTACAGAGGGAACTGAACCATGTATGCAGGGAACTGAACACTGTACGCAGGGAACTGAAACCAGAACACAGGGAACTGAACTCGGTACGCAGGGAACTGAACCCGGTACACTGGGAGCTGAACCCGGTACAGAGGGAACTGAACCCAGTACGCAGGGAACTGAACCAGGTATGCAGGGAACTGAACGCAGTACACAGGTAACTGAACCCCATACGCAGAGAAGAGAATCCCCTATGCAGGGAACTGAACCCTGTAAGCAGGGAACTGAACCAGGTACGCTGGGAACTGAACCCGGTACAGAGGGAACTGAACCCAGTACACAGGGAACTGTACCCGGTATGCAGGGAAATGAACCCGATATGCAGGGAACTGAACCCAGTACACAGGGAACTGAACTCGGTAAAGAGGGAAGTGAATCCAGTACACAGGGAAATGAACCCGGTACGCAGGGAACTGAATCTGGTACGCAGTGAACTGAACGCAGTACAAAGGGAACTGAACCCGGTACGCAGGGAACTGAACCCGGTACAGAGGGAACTGAACTGAGTACACAGGGAACTGAACCCGTTATGCAGGGAACTGAACCCGGTATGCAGTGAAGTGAACCCAGTACACAGGGAACTGAACTCGGTACAGAGGGAACTGAATCCAGTACACAGGGAAATGAACCCGGTATGCAGGGAACTGAATCCGGTACGCAGGGAACTGAACGCAGTACAAAGGGAACTGAACCCGGTACGCAGGGAACTGAACCCGGTAAAGAGGGAACTGAACCGAGTACACAGGGAACTGAGCCCGGTACGCAGGGAACTGAACGCAGTACGCAGGGAACTGAACCCGGTACGCTCGGAACAGAACCCGGTACAGAGAGAACTGAACACTGTAGGCAGGGAACTTAACCAGGTACGCAGGGAACTGAACACTGTACGCAGGGAACTGCACCCGGTACAGAGGGAACTGAACCATGTATGCAGGGAACTGAACACTGTACGCAGGGAACTGAAACCAGAACACAGGGAACTGAACTCGGTACGCAGGGAACTGAACCCGGTACACTGGGAGCTGAACCCGGTACAGAGGGAACTGAACCCAGTACGCAGGGAACTGAACCAGGTACGCAGGGAACTGAACGCAGTACACAGGTAACTGAACCCCATAAGCAGGGAACAGAATCCCCTATGCAGGGAACTGAACACTCTAAGCAGGGAACTGAACCCGGTACGCTGGGAACTGAACCCGGTACAGAGGGAGCTGAATCCAGTAGACAGGGAACTGAACCCGGCATGCAGGGAACTGAAGCCGGTACACACGGAACTGAACCCTGCACGCAGGGAACTGAATCCGGTAGGCAGGGAACTGAACCCGGTACAGAGGGAACTGAACGCAGTACACAGGGAACTGAACCTGGTACGCAGTGAACTGAACCTGGCACAGAGGGAACTGAACCCAGTACGCAGGGAACTGAACCCCGTATGCAGGGAACTGAACCCTGTACTCAAGAAACAGAACCCGGTACATAGGGAACTGAACCCTGTACGCAGGGAACTGAAGCTAGTACAAAGACAACTGAACCCGGTACGCAGGGAAGTGAAGCCGGTACGAAGGCAACTGAACCCAGTACGCAGAGAACTGAGCCCGGTACGCAGGGAACTGAACCCAGTACGCAGGGAACTGAACCCGGTACGCAGTGAACTGAGCCCGGTATGCAGGGAACTGAACCCCGTACGCAGGGAATTGAAAACTGTACGCAGGGAAATGAGTTCGGTATGCAGGGACTTGAACCCCGTACGTCGGGAACTGAACCATGTACGCAGGGAATTGAACCCGGTACGCAGTGAACTGAACCTGGTATGCAGGGACTTGAACCCCGTACGCCGGGAACTGAAGCATGTACGCAGGGAATTGAACCCGGTACGCAGTGAACTGAACCTGCTATGCAGGGACTTGATACCGGTACACAGGGAACTGAGCCCGGTATGCAGGGAACTGAACACGTAGGCAGGGACTTGAACCCAGTATGCAGTGAACTGAGCCCGGTACAGAGGGAGCTGAACTCTGTATGCAGGGAACTGAACCTGGTATGCAGGGAACTGAACCCAGTACACAGAAAACTGAACTCGGTACAGAGGGAACTGAACACGGTACGGAGAGAACTGAACCCGGTATGCAGTGAACTGAGCCCAGTACAGAGGGAGCTGAACTCTTTATGCAGGGAACTGAACATGGTATGCAGGGAACTGAACCCAGTACACAGAAAACTGAACTCGGTACAGAGGGAACTGAATCCAGTTAACAGGGAAATGAACCCGGTACGCAGTGAACTGAATCCGGTACGCAGGGAACTGAACGCAGTACAAAGGGAACTGAACCCGGTACGCAGGGAACTGAACCCGGTACAGAGGGAACTGAACCGAGTACGCAGGGAACTGTGACCGGAACGCAGGGAACTGAAGCCATTACGCAGGGAACTGAACCCGGTACAGAGGGAACTGAAACCTATATGCAGGGAACCGAACCCCGTATGCAGGGAGCAGAACTCTGTACGCAGGGAACTGAAACCTGTACGCAGGGAACTGAACACGGGACGCAGTGAACTGAACCTGGTACGCAGGAACTTGAACCCGTTACGCAGGGAACTGAGCCCGGTAAGCAGGGACATGAACCCCGTACGCAGGGAACTGAACCCAGTACGCAGGGAACTGAACCCGGTACAGAGGGAACTGAACCGAGTACGCAGGGAACTGAGGCCGGTACGCAGGGAACTGAACAGCAGTACGCAGGGAACTGAACCCGGTACGCTGGGAACAGAACCCGGTACAGAGAGAACTGAACACTGTACGCAGGGAACTGAACACTGTACGCAGGGAACTGAACCCGGTACAGAGGGAACTGAACCATGTATGCAGGGAACTGAACACTGTACGCAGGGAACTGAAACCAGAACACAGGGAACTGAACTCGGTACGCAGGGAACTGAACCCGGTACACTGGGAGCTGAACCCGGTACAGAGGGAACTGAACCCAGTACGCAGGGAACTGAACCAGGTACGCAGGGAACTGAACGCAGTACACAGGTAACTGAACCCCATACGCAGGGAACAGAATCCCCTATGCAGGGAACTGAACACTCTAAGCAGGGAACTGAACCCGGTAAGCTTGGATCTGAACCCGGTACACAGGGAACTGAATCCAGTACACAGGGAACTGAACCCGGTATGCAGGGAACTGAAGCCGGTACACACGGAACTGAACCCTGCACGCAGGGAACTGAATCCGGTACGCAGGGAACTGAACCCGGTACAGAGGGAACTGAACTCTGTATGCAGGGAACTGAACCTGGTATGCAGGGAACTGAACCCAGTACACAGGGAACTGAACTCGGTATAGAGGGAACTGAATCCAGTACACAGGGAAATGAACCCGGTACGCAGGGAACTGAATCCGGTACGCAGGGAACTGAACGCAGTACAAAGGGAACTGAACCCGGTACGCAGGGAACTGAACCCGTTACACAGGGAACTGACCCGAGTAGGCAGGGAACTGTGACCGGAACGCAGGGAACTGAAGCCATTACGCAGGGAACTGAACCCGGTACAGAGGGAACTGAAACCTATATGCAGGGAACCGAACCCCGTATGCAGGGAGCAGAACTCTGTACGCAGGGAACTGAATCCGGTAGGCAGGGAACTGAACCCTGTAAGCCGGGAACTGAACCATGTACGCAGGGAACTGAACCTGGTATGCAAGGACTTGAACCCCGTATGCAGGGAACTGAAACCTGTACGCAGGGAACTGAACACGGGACGCAGTGAACTGAACCTGGTACGCAGGAACTTGAACCCGTTACGCAGGGAACTGAGCCCGGCAAGCAGGGACATGAACACCGTACGCAGGGAACTGAACCCAGTACGCAGGCAACTGAAACCCGTACGCAGAGAACTGAATCCGGTACGCAGGCAACTGAACCCCGTATGCAGGAAACTGAGCCCGGTAGGCAGGGAACTGAAACTGGTACGCTGGGAACTGAAACCCGAACGCTGAGAACTGAACCCAGAACGCAGTGAACTGAGCCCGGTACGCAGGGAACTGAACCCAGAACACAGGGAACTGAACCCTGTAAGCAGGGAACTGAAACCTGTACGCAGGGAACTTAACCCTATATGCAGGGAACTGAACCACATACGCCGGGAACTGAAACCCGTACACAGGGAACTGAACCATGTACGCAGGGAATTGAACCCGGTACGCATTGAACTGAACCTGCTATGCAGGGACTTGATACCGGTACGCAGGAAACTGAGCCCGGTAGGCAGGGAACTGAACCCCGTACGCAGGGCTCTGAACGGGGTACGCAGGCAACTGAACACCGTTCGCAGGGAACTGAGCACGGTAGGCAGGGAACTGAACCTGGTACGCTGGGAACTGAAGCCCGAACGCTGGGAACTGAACCCAGAACGCAGTGAACAAAGCCCGGTACGCAGGGAACTGAACCCAGAACATATGGAACTGAACCCTGTAAGCAGGGAACTGAAACCTGTACGCAGGGAACTTAACCCTATATGCAGGGAACTGAACCACATACGCCGGGAAATGAAACCCGTACACAGGGAAATGAACCATGTACGCAGGGAATTGAACCCGGTACGCAGTGAACTGAACCTGGTATGCAGGGACTTGATAACGGTATGCAGGGAACTGAGCCCGGTATGCAGGGAACTGAACACGTACGCAGGGACTTGAACCCAGTATGCAGTGAACAGAGCCCGGTACAGAGGGAACTGAACACCGTACGGAGAGAACTGAACCCGGTATGCAGGGAACTGAACCCGGTACATAGGGAACTGAACTCTGTATGCAGGGAACTGAACCCGGTATGCAGGGAACTGAACCCAGTACACAGGGAACTGAACTCGGTACAGAGGGAACTGAATCCAGTACACAGGTTAATGAAACCGGTACGCAGGGAACTGAATCCGGTACGCAGGGAACTGAACGCAGTACAAAGGGAACTGAACCCAGTACGCAGGGAACTGAACCCGGTACAGAGGGAACTGAACCGAGTACGCAGGGAACTGTGACCGGAACGCAGGGAACTGAAGCCATTACGCAGGGAACTGAACACGGTACAGAGGGAACTGAAACCTATATGCAGGGAACCGAACCCCGTATGCAGGGAGCAGAACTCTGTACGCAGGGAACTGAATCCGGTAGGCAGGGAACTGAACCCTGTATGCAGGGAACTGAACCATGTACGCAGGGAACTGAACCTGGTATGCAGGGAAATGAACCCCGTATGCAGGGAACTGAAACCTGTACGCAGGGAACTGAAAACGGGACGCAGTGAACTGAACCTGGTACGCAGGAACTTGAACCCGTTACGCAGGGAACTGAGCCCGGTAAGCAGGGTCATGAACCCCGTACGCAGGGAACTGAACCCAGTACGCAGGCAACTGAACCCCGTACTCAGGGAACTGAATCCGGTACGCAGGCAACTGAACCCCGTATGCAGGGAACTGAGCCCGGTAGGCAGGGAACTGAACCCCGTACGCAGGGCTCTGAACAGGGTACGCAGGCAACTGAACCCCGTTCGCAGGGAACTGAACCTGGTACGCTGGGAACTGAACCCCGAACGGTGGGAACTGAACCCAGAACGCAGTGAACAGAGCCCGGTACGCAGGGAACTGAACCCAGAACACAGGGAACTGAACCCTGTAAGCAGGGAACTGAAACCTGTAAGCAGGGAACTTAACCCTATATGCAGGGAACTGAACCTCATACGCAGGGAACTGAAACCCGTACACAGGGAACTGAACCCTGCACGCAGGGAACTGAACCCGGTACATAGGGAACTGAAACCTGTTTGCAGGGAACTGAACCCCCTATGCAGGGAACTGAACCCGGTACACAGGGAACTGAAACCTGTTTGCAGGGAACTGAACCCCATATGCAGGGAACTGAACCCCGTATGCAGGGAACTGAACCCTGTACGCAAGAAACTGAACCCGGTAGATAGGGAACTGAACCCTGTACGCAGGGAACTGAAGCTAGTACAAAGACAACTGAACCCGGTACGCAGGGAAGTGAACCCGGTACGAAGGCAACTGAACCCAGTACGCAGGGAGCTGAGCCCGGTACGCAGGGTACTGAAACCAGTATGCAGGGAACTGAACCTGGTACGCAGTGAACTGAGCCCAGTACGCAGGGAACTGAACCCGGTACAGAAGGAAATAAACCCTGTATGCAGGGAACTGAACCCGGTACGCAGGGAACTGAACACAGAACACAGGGAACTGAACCCTGTAGCAGGGAACTGAAAACTGTAGGCAGGGAACTGAGCCCGGTATGCAGGGACTTGAACCCCGTACGCCGGGAACTGAAGCATGTACGCAGGGAATTGAACCCGGTACGCAGTGAACTGAACCTGCTATGCAGGGACTTGATACCGGTACGCAAGGAACTGAGCCCGGTATGCAGGGAACTGAACACGTACGCAGGGACTTGAAACCAGTATGCAGTGAACTGAGCCCGGTACAGAGGGAACTGAACACGGTACGGAGAGAACTGAACCCGGTATGCAGGGAACTGAACCCGGTACAGAGGGAACTGAACTCTGTATGCAGGGAACTGAACCCGGTATGCAGGGAACTGAACCCAGTACACAGGGAACTGAACTCGGTACAGAGGGAACTGAATCCAGTACACAGGGAAATGAACCCGGTACGCAGGGAACTCAATCCGCTACGCAGGGAACTGAATGCAGTACAAAGGGAACTGAACCCGGTACGCAGGGAACTGAACCCGGTACAGAGGGAACTGAACCGAGTACGCAGTGAACTGAGCCCGGTACGCAGGGAACAGAAACCGGTACAGAGAGAACTGAACACTGTAGGCAGGGAACTTAACCTGGTACGCAGGGAACTGAACACTGTACGCAGGGAACTGAACCCGGTACAGAGGGAACTGAACCATGTATGCAGGGAACTGAACACTGTACGCAGGGAACTGAAACCAGAACACAGGGAACTGAACTCGGTACTCAGGGAACTGAACCCGGTACACTGAGAGCTGAACCCGGTACAGAGGGAACTGAACCCAGTACGCAGGGAACTGAACCAGGTACGCAGGGAACTGAACGCAGTACACAGGTAACTGAACCCCATACGCAGGGAACAGAATCCCCTATGCAGTGAACTGAACCCTGTAAGCAGGGAACTGAACCCGGTACGCTGGGAACTGAACCCGGTACAGAGGGAACTGAACCAAGTACACAGGGAACTGAAACCGATATGCAGGGAACTGAACCCGGTACGCAGGGAACTGAATCCGGTAGGCAGGGAACTGAACCCGGTACAGAGGGAACTGAACGCAGTACAAAGCGAACTGAACCCGGTACGCAGTGAACTGAACCCGGCACAGAGGGAACTGAACCGAGTACGCAGGGAACTGTGACCGGAACACAGGGAACTGAAGCCATTACGCAGGGAACTGAACCCGGTACAGAGGGAACTGAACCCGGTACAGAGGGAACTGAAACCTATATGCAGGGAACCGAACCCCGTATGCAGGGAGCAGAACTCTGAATGCAGGGAACTGAATCCGGTCGGCAGGGAACTGAACCCTGTAAGCAGGGAACTGAACCATGTACGCAGGGAACTGAACCTGGTATGCAGGGACTTGAACCCCGTATGCAGGGAACTGAAACCTGTACGCAGGGAACTGAAAACGGGACGCAGTGAACTGAACCTGGTACGCAGGAACTTGAAACCATTACGCAGGAAACTGAGCCCGGTAAGCAGGGACATGAAACCCGAACGCAGGGAACTGAACCCAGTACGCAGGCAACTGAACCCCGTATGCAGGGAACTGAATCCGGTACGCAGGCAACTGAACCCCGTATGCAGGGAACTGAGCCCAGTAGGCAGGGAACTGAACCCCGTACGCAGGGCTCTGAAAGGGGTAGGCAGGCAACTGAACCCCGTTCGCAGGGAACTGAGCCCGGTAGGCAGGGAACTGAATCTGGTACGCTGGGAACTGAACCCCGAACGCTGGGAACTGAACCCAGAACGCAGTGAACTGAGCCCGGTACGCAGGGAACTGAACCCAGAACATAGGGAACTGAAGCCTGTGAGCAGGGAACTGAAACCTGTACGCAGGGAACTTAACCCTATATGCAGGGAACTGAACCACATACGCAGGGAACTGGAACCCGTACACAGGGAACTGAACCATGTACGCAGGGACTTGAACCCGGTACGCAGTGAACTGAACCTGGTATGCAGGGAATTGATACCGGTACGCAGGGAACTGAGCCCTGTATGCAGGGAACTGAACACGTACGCAGGGACTTGAACCCAGTATGCAGTGAACTGAGCCCGGTACAGACGGAACTGAATCCGGTACGGAGAGAACTGAACCCGGTATACAGGGAACTGAAACCGGTACAGAGGGAACTGAACTCTGTATGCAGGGAACTGAACCCGGTATGCAGGGAACTGAACACAGTACACAGGGAACTGAACTCGGTACAGAGGGAACAGAATCCAGTACACAGGGAAATGAACCCGGTACGCAGGGAACTGAATCCGGTACGCAGGGAACTGAACGCAGTACAAAGGGAACTGAACCCGGTACGCAGGAAACTGAACCCGGTACAGAGGGAACTGAACCGAGTACGCAGGGAACTGTGACTGGAACGCAGGGAAATGAAGACATTACGCAGGGAACTGAACCCGGTACAGAGGGAACTGAAACCTATATGCAGTGAACCGAACCCCGTATGCAGGGAGCAGAACTCTGTACGCAGGGAACTGAATCCGGTAGGCAGGGAACTGAACCCTGTAAGCAGGGAACTGAACCATGTACGCAGGGAACTGAACCTGGTATGCAGGGACTTGAACCCCGTATGCAGGGAACTGAAACCTGTACGCAGGGAACTGAACACGGGACGCAGTGAACTGAACCCAGAACGCAGGGAACTGAACCCTGTAAGCAGGGAACTGAAACCTCTACGCAGGGAACTTAACCCTATAGGCAGGGAACTGAACCACATACGCAGGGAACTGAACCCCGTACGCAGGGAACTGAATCCGGTACGCAGGCAACTGAACACCGTATGCAGGGAACTGAGCCCGGTAGGCAGGGAACTGTACCCCGTACGCAGGGCTCTGAACGGGGTACGCAGGCAACTGAACCTCGTTCGCAGGGAACTGAGCCCGGTAGGCAGGGAACTGAACCTGGTACGCTGGGAACTGAACCCCGAACTCTGGGAACAGAACCCAGTACGCAGGCAACTGAACCCCGTACACAGGGAACTGAATCCGGTACGCAGGCAACTGAACCCCGTATGCAGGGAACTGAGCCCAGTAGGCAGGGAACTGAACCCCGTACGCAGGGGTCTGAACGGGGTACGCAGGCAACTGAACCCCGTTCGCAGGGAACTGAGCCCGGTAGGCAGGGAACTGAACCTGGTACGCTGGGAACTGAACCCCGAACGCTGGGAACTGTACCCAGAACGCAGTGAACTGAGCCCGGTACGCAGGGAACTGAACCCAGAACACAGGGAACTGAACCCGGTACGCAGGGAACTGAAACCTGTACGCAGGGAACTTAACCCTATATGCAGGGAACTGAACCACATACGCAGGGAACTGAAACCCGTACACAGGGAACTGAACCCTGCACGCAGCGAACTGAACCCGGTACAGAGGGAACTGAAACCTGTTTGCAGGGAACTGAACCCCATATGCAGGGAACTGAACACCGTATGCAGGGAACTGAACCCTGTACGCAAGAAACAGAACCCGGTAGATAGGGAACTGAACCCTGTACGCAGGGAACTGAAGCTCGTAGAAAGACAACTGAACCCGGTACGCAGGGAAGTGAACCCGGTACGAAGGCAACTGAACCCAGTACGCAGGGAACTGAGCCCGGTACGCAGGGAACTGAACCCAGTATGCAGGGAACTGAACCCGGTACGCAGTGAACTGAGCCCAGTACGCAGGGAACTGAACCCGGTACAGAAGGAAATAAACCCTGTATGCAGGGAACTGAACCCGGTACGCAGGGAACTGAACACAGAACACAGGGAACTGAACCCTGTAGCAGGGAACTGAAAACTGTACGCAGGGAACTGAGCCCGGTATGCAGGGACTTGAACCCTGTACGCCGGGAACTGAAGCATGTACGCAGGGAATTGAACCCGGTACGCAGTGAACTGAACCTGCTATGCAGGGACTTGATACCGGTACGCAGGGAACTGAGCCCGGTATGCAGGGAACTGAACACGTACGCAGGGACTTGAACCCAGTATGCAGTGAACTGAGCCCGGTACAGAGGGAACTGAACACGGTACGGAGAGAACTGAACCCGGTATGCAGAGAACTGAACCCGGTACAGAGGGAACTGAACTCTGTATGCAGGGAACTGAACCCGGTATGCAGGGAAGTGAACCCAGTACAAAGGGAACTGAACGCGGTACAGAGGGAACTGAATCCAGTACACAGGGAAATGAACCCGGTACGCAGGGAACTCAATCCGGTACGCAGGGAACTGAATGCAGTACAAAGGGAACAGAACCCGGTACAGAGGGAACTGAACCGAGTACGCAGGGAACTGAGCCCGGTACTCAGGGAACAGAACCCGGTACAGAGAGAACTGAACACTGTAGGCAGGGAACTTAACCTGGTACGCAGGGAACTGAACACTGTACGCAGGGAACTGAACCCGGTACAGAGGGAACTGAACTCTGTATGCAGGGAACTGAACCCGGTACAGAGGGAACTGAACCATGTATGCAGGGAACTGAACACTGTACGCAGGGAACTGAACCCGGTACAGAGGGAACTGAACCATGTATGCAGGGAACTGAACACTGTACGCAGGGAACTGAAACCAGAACACAGGGAACTGAACTCGGTACTCAGGGAACTGAACCCGGTACACTGGGAGCTGAACCCGGTACAAAGGGAACTGAACCCAGTACTCAGGGAACTGTACCAGGTACGCAGGGAACTGAACGCAGTACACAGGTTACTGAACCCCATACGCAGGGAAAAGAATACCCTAGGCAGTGAACTGAACCCTGTAAGCAGGGAACTGAACCCGCTACAGAGGGAACTGAACCAAGTACACAGGGAACTGAAACCGATATGCAGGGAACTGAACCCGGTACACACGGAACTGAACCCTGCACGCAGGGAACTGAATCCGGTACGCAGGGAACTTAACCCGGTACAGAGGGAACTGAACGCAGTACACAGGGAACTGAACCCGGTACGCAGTGAACTGAACCCGGCACAGAGGGAACTGAACCATGTACGCAGGGAACTGAAACCTGTACGCAGGGAACTGAACACGGGACGCAGTGAACTGAACCTGGTACGCAGGAACTTGAACCCGTTACGCAGTGAACTGAGCCCGGTAAGCAGGGACATGAACCCCGTACACAGGGAACTGAACCAAGTACGCAGGCAACTGAACCCCGTACGCAGGGAACTGAATCCGGTACGCAGGCAACTGAACCCCGTATGCAGGGAACTGAGCCATGTAGGCAGGGAACTGAACCCCGTACGCAGGGAACTGAGCCCGGTAGGCAGGGAAATGAACCTGGTACGCTGGGAACTGAACCCCGAACGCTGGGAACTGAACCCAGAACGCAGTGAACTGAGCCCGGTACGCAGGGAACTGAACCCAGAACATAGGGAACTGAACCCTGTAAGCAGGGAACAGAAACCTGTACGCAGGGAACTTAACCCTATATGCAGGGAACTGCACCACATACGCAGGGAACTGAAACCCGTACACAGGGAACTGAACCATGTATGCAGGGACTTGAACGCGGTACGCATTGACCTGAAACTGGTATGCAGGGACTTGATACCGGTACGCAGGGAACTGAGCCCTGTATGCAGGGAACTGAACACGTACGCAGGGACTTGAACCCAGTATGCAGTGAACTGAGCCCGGTACAGACGGAACTGAACCCGGTACGGAGTGAACTGCATCTGGTATGCAGGGAACTGAACCCGGTACAGAGGGAACTGAACTCTGTATGCAGGGAACTGAACCCGGTATGCAGGGAACTGAACCCAGTACACAGGGAACTGAACTCGGTACAGAGGGAACTGAATCCAGTACACAGGGAAATGAACCCGGTACGCAGGGAACTGAATCCGGTACGCAGGGAACTGAACGCAGTACAAAGGGAACTGAACCCGGTACGCAGGGAACTGAACCCGGTACAGAGGGAACTGAACCAAGTACGCAGGGAACTGTGACTGGAACGCAGGGAACTGAAGCCATTACGCAGGGATCTGAACCCGGTACAGAGGGAACTGAAACCTATATGCAGGGAACCGAACCCCGTATGCATGGAGCAGAACTCTGTACGCAGGGAACTGAATCCGGTAGGCAGGGAACTGAACCCTGTAAGCAGGGATCTGAACCTGGTATGCAGGGACTTGAACCCCGTATGCAGGGAACTGAAACCTGTACGCAGGGAACTGAACACGGGACGCAGTGAACTGAACCTGGTACGCAGGAACTTGAACCCGTTACGCAGGAAACTGAGCCCGGTAAGCAGGGACATGAACCCCGTACGCAGGGAACTGAACCCAGTACGCAGGCAACTGAACCCCGTACGCAGGGAACTGAATCCGGTACGCAGGCAACTGAACCCCGTATGCAGGGAACTGAGCCCGGTAGGCAGGGAACTGAACCCCGTACGCAGGGCTCTGAACGGGGTACGCAGGCAACTGAACCCCGTTCGCAGGGAACTGAGCCCGGTAGGCAGGGAACTGAACCTGGTACGCTGGGAACTGAACCCCGAAAGCTGGGAACTGAACCCAGAACGCAGTGAACTGAGCCCGGTACGCAGGGAACTGAACCCAGAACATAGGGAACTGAACCCTGTAAGCAGGGAACTGAAACCTGTACGCAGGGAACTTAACCCTATATGCAGGGAACTGAACCACATACGCAGGGAACTGAAACCCGTACACAGGGAACTGAACCATGTACGCAGGGACTTGAACCCGGTACGCAGTGAACTGAACCTGGTATGCAGGGACTTGATACCGGTACGCAGGGAACTGAGCCCTGTATGCAGGGAACTGAACACGTACGCAGGGACTTGAACCCAGTATGCAGTGAACTGAGCCCGGTACAGAGGGAACTGAACATGGTACGGAGAGAACTGAACCCGGTATGCAGGGAACTGAACCCGTTACAGAGGGAACTGAACTCTGTATGCAGGGAACTGAACCAGGTATGCAGGGAACTGAACCCGGTACAGAGGGAACTGAACCCGGTATGCAGGGAACTGAACCCGGTACAGAGGGAACTGAACTCTGTATGCAGGGAACTGAACCCGGTATGCAGGGAACTGAACCCAGTACACAGGGAACTGAACTCGGTACAGAGGGAACTGAATCCAGTACACAGGGAAATGAACCCGGTACGCAGGGAACTGAATCCGGTACGTAGGGAACTGAACGCAGTACAAAGGGAACTGAACCCGGTACGCAGGAAACTGAACCCGGTACAGAGGGAACTGAACCGAGTACGCAGGGAACTGTGACTGGAACGCAGGGAACTGAAGCCATTACGCAGGGAACTGAACCCGGTACAGAGGGAACTGAAACCTATATGCAGTGAACCGAACCCCGTATGCAGGGAGCAGAACTCTGTACGCAGGGAACTGAATCCGGTTTTCAGGGAACTGAACCCTGTAAGCAGGGAACTGAACTATGTACGCAGGGAACTGAACCTGGTATGCAGGGAATTTAACCTGGTATGCAGGGACTTGAACCCCGTATGCAGGGAACTGAAACCTGTACGCAGGGAACTGAACACGGGACGCAGTGAACTGAACCTGGTACGCAGGAACTTGAACCCGTTACGCAGGGAACTGAGCCCGGTAAGCAGGGACATGAACCCCGTATGCAGGGAACTGAACCCAGTATGCAGGCAACTGAACCCCGTACGCAGGGAACTGAATCCGGTACGCAGGCAACTGAACCCCGTATGCAGGAAACTGAGCCCGGTAGGCAGGGAACTGAACCCCGTACGCAGGGCTCTGAACGGGGTACGCAGGCAACTGAACACCGTTCGCAGGGAACTGAGCCCGGTAGGCAGGGAACTGAACCTGGTACGCTGGGAACTGAACCCCGAACGCTGGGAACTGAATCCAGAACGCAGTGAACTGAGCCCGGTACGCAGGGAATTGAACCCAGAACATAGGGAACTGAACCCTGTAAGCAGGGAACTGAAACCTGTACGCAGCGAACTTAACCCTATATGCAGGGAACTGAACCACATACGCAGTGAACTGAAACCCGTACACAGGGAACTGAACCATGTACGCAGGGACTTGAACCCGGTACGCAGTGAACTGAACCTGGTATGCAGGGACTTGATACCGGTACGCAGGGAACTGAGCCCTGTATGCAGGGAACTGAACACGTACGCAGGGACTTGAACCCAGTATGCAGTGAACTGAGCCCGGTACAGAGGGAACTGAACCCGGTACGGAGAGAACTGAACCTGGTATGCAGGGAACTGAACCCGGTACAGAGGGAACTGAACCCTGTATGCAGGGAACTGAACCCGGTATGCAGGGAACTGAACCCGGTACAGAGGGAACTGAACTCTGTATGCAGGGAACTGAACCCGGTATGCAGGGAACTGAACCCAGTACACAGGGAACTGAACTCGGTACAGAGGGAACTAAATCCAGTACACAGGGAAATGAACCTGGTACGCAGGGAACTGAATCCGGTACGCAGGGAACTGATCGCAGTACGCAGGGAACTGAACCCGGTACGCAGGGAACTGAACCCAGTACACAGGGAACTGAACTCGGTACAGAGGGAACTGAATCCAGTACACAGGGAAATGAACCCGGTACGCAGGGAACTGAATCCGGTACGCAGGGAACTGAACGCAGTACAAAGGGAACTGAACCCGGTACGCAGGAAACTGAACCCGGTACAGAGGGAACTGAACCGAGTACGCAGGGAACTGTGACTGGAACGCAGGGAACTGAAGCCATTACGCAGGGAACTGAACCCGGTACAGAGGGAACTGAAACCTATATGCAGTGAACCGAACCCCGTATGCAGGGAGCAGAACTCTGTACGCAGGGAACTGAATCCGGTTTTCAGGGAACTGAACCCTGTAAGCAGGGAACTGAACTATGTACGCAGGGAACTGAACCTGGTATGCAGGGAATTTAACCTGGTATGCAGGGACTTGAACCCCGTATGCAGGGAACTGAAACCTGTACGCAGGGAACTGAACACGGGACGCAGTGAACTGAACCTGGTACGCAGGAACTTGAACCCGTTACGCAGGGAACTGAGCCCGGTAAGCAGGGACATGAACCCCGTATGCAGGGAACTGAACCCAGTATGCAGGCAACTGAACCCCGTACGCAGGGAACTGAATCCGGTACGCAGGCAACTGAACCCCGTATGCAGGAAACTGAGCCCGGTAGGCAGGGAACTGAACCCCGTACGCAGGGCTCTGAACGGGGTACGCAGGCAACTGAACACCGTTCGCAGGGAACTGAGCCCGGTAGGCAGGGAACTGAACCTGGTACGCTGGGAACTGAACCCCGAACGCTGGGAACTGAATCCAGAACGCAGTGAACTGAGCCCGGTACGCAGGGAATTGAACCCAGAACATAGGGAACTGAACCCTGTAAGCAGGGAACTGAAACCTGTACGCAGGGAACTTAACCCTATATGCAGGGAACTGAACCACATACGCAGTGAACTGAAACCCGTACACAGGGAACTGAACCATGTACGCAGGGACTTGAACCCGGTACGCAGTGAACTGAACCTGGTATGCAGGGACTTGATACCGGTACGCAGGGAACTGAGCCCTGTATGCAGGGAACTGAACACGTACGCAGGGACTTGAACCCAGTATGCAGTGAACTGAGCCCGGTACAGAGGGAACTGAACCCGGTACGGAGAGAACTGAACCTGGTATGCAGGGAACTGAACCCGGTACAGAGGGAACTGAACTCTGTATGCAGGGAACTGAACCCGGTATGCAGGGAACTGAACACAGTACACAGGGAACTGAACTCGGTACAGAGGGAACTAAATCCAGTACACAGGGAAATGAACCTGGTACGCAGGGAACTGAATCCGGTACGCAGGGAACTGAACGCAGTACGCAGTTAACTGAACCCGGTACGCAGGGAACTGAACCCGGTACAGAGGGAACTGAACCGAGTACGCAGGGAACTGTGACTGGAACGCAGGGAACTGAAGCCATTACGCAGGGAACTGAACCCGGTAAAGAGGGAACTGAAACCTATATGCACTGAAACGAACCCCGTATGCAGGGAGCAGAACTCTGTACGCAGGGAACTCAATCCGGTAGGCAGGGAACTGGAACCTGTAAGCAGGGAACTGAACCATGTACGCAGGGAACTGAACCTGGTATGCAGGGACTTGAACCCCGTATGCAGGGAACTGAAACCTGTACGCAGGGAACTGAACACGGGACGCAGTGAACTGAACCTGGTACGCAGGAACTTGAACCCGTTACGCAGTGAACTGAACCTGGTATGCAGGGACTTGATACCGGTACGCAGGGAACTGAGCCCTGTATGCAGGGAACTGAACACGTGCGCAGGGACTTGATCCCAGTATGCAGTGAACTGAGCCCGGTACAGAGGGAACTGAACCCGGTATGGAGAGAACTGAACCCGGTATGCAGGGAACTGAACCCGGTACAGAGGGCACTGAACTCTGTATGCAGGGAACTGAACCCGGTATGCAGGGAACTGAACCCAGTACACAGGGAACTGAACTCGGTACAGAGGGAACTAAATCCAGTACACAGGGAAATGAACCCGGTACGCAGGGAACTGAATCCGGTACGCAGGGAACTGAACGCAGTACAAAGGGAACTGAACCCGGTACGCAGGGAACTGAACCCGGTACAGAGGGAACTGAACCGAGTACGCAGGGAACTGTGACTGGAACGCAGGGAACTGAAGCCATTATGCAGGGAACTGAACCCGGTAAAGAGGGAACTGAAACCTATATGCAGTGAACCGAACCCCGTATGCAGGGAGCAGAACTCTGTACGCAGGGAACTCAATCCGGTAGGCAGGGAACTGGAACCTGTAAGCAGGGAACTGAACCATGTACGCAGGGAACTGAACCTGGTATGCAGGGACTTGAACCCCGTATGCAGGGAACTGAAACCTGTACGCAGGGAACTGAACACGGGACGCAGTGAACTGAAACTGGTACGCAGGAACTTGAACCCGTTACGCAGGGAACTGAGCCCGGTAAGCAGGGACATGAACCCCGTACGCAGGGAACTGAACCCAGTACGCAGGCAACTGAACCCCGTACTCAGGGAACTGAATCCGGTACGCAGGCAACTGAACCCCGTATGCAGGGAACTGAGCCCAGTAGGCAGGGAACTGAACCCCGTACGCAGGGGTCTGAACGGGGTACGCAGGCAACTGAACCCCGTTCGCAGGGAACTGAGCCCGGTAGGCAGGGAACTGAACCTGGTATGCTGGGAACTGAACACCGAACGCTGGGAACTGAACCCAGAACGCAGTGAACTGAGCCCGGTACGCAGGGAACTGAACCCAGAACACAGGGAACTGAACCCTGTAAGCAGGGAACTGAAACCTGTACGCAGGGAACTTAACCCTATATGCAGGGAACTGAACCACATACGCAGGGAACTGAAACCCATACACAGGGAACTGAACCCTGCACGCAGGGAACTGAACCCGGTACAGAGGGAACTGAAACCTGTTTGCAGGGAACTGAACCCCCTATGCAGGGAACTGAACCCCGTATGCAGGGAACTGAACCCTGTACGCAAGAAACAGAACCCGTTACATAGGGAACTGAAGCTAGTACAAAGACAACTGAACCCGGTACGCAGGGAAGTGAACCCGGTACGAAGGCAACTGAACCCAGTACGCAGGGAGCTGAGCCCGGTACGCAGGGAACTGAACCCAGTATGCAGGGAACTGAACCCGGTACGCAGTGAACTGAGCCCAGTACGCAGGGAACTGAACCCGGTACAGAAGGAAATAAACCCTGTATGCAGGGAACTGAACCCGGTACGCAGGGAACTGAACACAGAACACAGGGAACTGAACCCCGTAGCAGGGAACTGAAAACTGTACGCAGGGAACTGAGCCCGGTATGCAGGGACTTGAACCCCGTACGCCGGGAACTGAAGCATGTACGCAGGGAATTGAACCCGGTACGCAGTGAACTGAACCTGCTATGCAGGGACTTTATACCGGTACGCAGGGAACTGAGCCCGGTATGCAGGGAACTGAACACGTACGCAGGGACTTGAACCCAGTATGCAGTGAACTGAGCCCGGTACAGAGGGAACTGAAAACGGTACGGAGAGAACTGAACCCGGTATGCAGGGAAATGAACCCGGTACGCAGGGAACTGAATCCAGTACGCAGGGAACTGAACGCAGTAGAAAGGGAACTGAACCCGGTACGCAGGGAACTGAACCCGGTACAGAGGGAACTGAACCGAGTACGCAGGGAACTGTGACTGGAACGCAGGGAACTGAAGCCATTACGCAGGGAACTGAACCCGGTACAGAGGGAACTGAAACCTATATGCAGTGAACCGAACCCCGTATGCAGGGAGCAGAACTCTGTACGCAGGGAACTGAATCCGGTAGGCAGGGAACTGAACCCTGTAAGCAGGGAACTGAACCATGTACGCAGGGAACTGAACCTGGTATGCAGGGACTTGAACCCCGTATGCAGGGAACTGAAACCTGTACGCAGGGCTCTGAACGGGGTACACAGGCAACTGAACCCCGTTCGCAGGGAACTGAGCCCGGTAGGCAGGGAACTGAACCTGGTACACTGGGAACTGAACGCCGAACGCTGGGAACTGAACCCAGAACGCAGTGAACTGAGCCCGGTACGCAGGGAACTGAACCCAGAACATAGGGAACTGAACCCTGTAAGCAGGGAACTGAAACCTGTACGCAGGGAACTTAACCCTATATGCAGGGAACTGAACCACATACGCAGGGAACTGAAACCCGTACACAGGGAACTGAACCATGTACGCAGGGACTAGAACCTGGTACGCAGTGAACTGAACCTGGTATGCAGGGACTTGATACCGGTACGCAGGGAACTGAGCCCTCTATGCAGGGAACTGAACACGTACGCAGGGACTTGAACCCAGTATGCAGTGAACTGAGCCCGGTACAGAGGGAACTGAACCCGGTACGGAGAGAACTGAACCCGGTATGCAGGGAACTGAACCCGGTACAGAGGGAACTGAACCCTGTATGCAGGGAACTGAACCCGGTATGCAGGGAACTGAACCCAGTACACAGGGAACTGAACTCGGTACAGAGGGAACTGAATCCAGTAAACAGGGAAATGAACCCGGTACGCAGGGAACTGAATCCGGTACGCAGGGAACTGAACCTGGTATGCAGGGACTTGATACCGGTACGCAGGGAACTGAGCCCAGTATGCAGGGAACTGAACACGTACGCAGGGACTTGAACCCAGTATGCAGTGAACTGAGCCCAGTACAGAGGGAACTGAACCCGGTACGGAGAGAACTGAACCCGGTATGCAGGGAACTGAACCCGGTACAGAGGGAACTGAACTCTGTATGCAGGGAACTGAACCCGGTATGCAGGGAACTGAACCCAGTACACAGGGAACTGAACTCGGTACATAGGGAACTGAATCCAGTACGCAGGGAACTGAACGCAGTACAAAGGGAACTGAATCCGGTACGCAGGGAACTGAACCCGGTACAGAGGGAACTGAACCGAGTACGCAGGGAACTGTGACTGGAACGCAGGGAACTGAAGCCATTACGCAGGGAACTGAACCCGGTACAGAGGGAACTGAAACCTATATGCAGTGAACCGAACCCCGTATGCAGGGAGCAGAACTCTGTACTCAGGGAACTGAATCCGGTAGGCAGGGAACTGAACCCTGTAAGCAGGGAACTGAACCATGTACGCAGGGAACTGAACCTGGTATGCAGGGACTTGAACCCCGTATGCAGGGAACTGAAACCTGTACGCAGGGAACTGAACACGGGACGCAGTGAACTGAACCTGGTACGCAGGAACTTGAACCCGTTACGCAGGGAACTGAGCCCGGTAAGCAGGGACATGAACCCCGTATGCAGGGAACTGAACCCAGTACGCAGGCAACTGAACCCCGTACGCAGGGAACTGAATCCGGTACGCAGGCAACTGAACCCCGTATGCAGGGAACTGAGCCCGGTAGGCAGGGAACTGAACCCCGTACGCAGGGCTCTGAACGGGGTACGCAGGCAACTGAACCCCGTTCGCAGGGAACTGAGCCCGGTAGGCAGGGAACTGAACCTGGTACGCTGGGAACTGAACCCCGAACGCTGGGAACTGAACCCAGAATGCAGTGAACTGAGCCCGGTACGCAGGGAACTGAACCCAGAACACAGGGAACTGAACCCTGTAAGCAGGGAACTGAAACCTGTACGCAGGGAACTGAACCCGGTATGCAGGGAACTGAAACCTGTACGCAGGGAACTTAACCCTATATGCAGGGAACTGAACCACATACGCAGGGAACTGAACCCTGCACGCAGGGAACTGAACCCGGTACAGAGGGAACTGAAACTTGTTTGCAGGGAACTGAACCCCATATGCAGGGAACTGAACCCCGTATGCAGGGAACTGAACCCTGTACGCAAGAAACAGAACGCGGTACAGAGGGAACTGAACCCTGTACGCAGGGAACTGAAGCTAGTACAAAGACAACTGAACCCGGTACGCAGGGAAGTGAACCCGGTACAAAGGCAACTGAACCCAGTACGCAGGGAGCGAAGCCCGGTACGCAGGGAACTGATCCTAGTACGCAGGGAACTGAACCCGGTACGCAGTGAACTGAGCCCAGTACGCAGGGAACTGAACCCGGTACAGAAGGAAATAAACCCTGTATGCACGGAACTGAACCCGGTACGCAGGGAACTGAATCAGTTCCGGTACGCAAGGAACTGAATCCAGTACACAGGGAAATGAACCCGTTACGCAGGGAACTGAATCCGGTACGCAGGGAACTGAACCTGGTATGCAGGGACTTGATACCGGTACGCAGGGAACTGAGCCCGGTATGCAGGGAACTGAACACGTACGCAGGGACTTGAACCCAGTATGCAGTGAACTGAGCCCAGTACAGAGGGAACTGAACCCGGTACGGAGAGAACTGAACCCGGTATGCAGGGAACTGAACCCGGTACAGAGGGAACTGAACTCTGTATGCAGGGAACTGAACCCGGTATGCAGGGAACTGAACCCAGTACACAGGGAACTGAACTCGGTACATAGGGAACTGAATCCAGTACACAGGGAAATGAACCTGGTACGTAGGGAACTGAATCCAGTACGCAGGGAACTGAACGCAGTACAAAGGGAACTGAACCCGGTACGCAGGGAACTGAACCCGGTACAGAGGGAACTGAACCGAGTACGCAGGGAACTGTGACTGGAACGCAGGGAACTGAAGCCATTACGCAGGGAACTGAACCCGGTACAGAGGGAACTGAAACCTATATGCAGTGAACCGAACCCCGTATGCAGGGAGCAGAACTCTGTACTCAGGGAACTGAATCCGGTAGGCAGGGAACTGAACCCTGTAAGCAGGGAACTGAACCATGTACGCAGGGAACTGAACCTGGTATGCAGGGACTTCAACCCCGTATGCAGGGAACTGAAACCTGTACGCAGGGAACTGAACACGGGACGCAGTGAACTGAACCTGGTACGCAGGAACTTGAACCCGTTACGCTGGAAACTGAGCCCGGTAAGCAGGGACATGAACCCCGTATGCAGGGAACTGAACCCAGTACGCAGGCAACTGAACCCCGTACGCAGGGAACTGAATCCGGTACGCAGGCAACTGAACCCCGTATGCAGGGAACTGAGCCATGTAGGCAGGGAACTGAACCCCGTACGCAGGGCTCTGAACGGGGTACGCAGGCAACTGAACCCCGTTCGCAGGGAACTGAGCCCGGTAGGCAGGGAACTGAACCTGGTACGCTGGGAACTGAACCCCGAACGCTGGGAACTGAACCCAGAATGCAGTGAACTGAGCCCGGTACGCAGGGAACTGAACCCAGAACACAGGGAACTGAACCCTGTAAGCAGGGAACTGAAACATGTACGCAGGGAACTTAACCCTATATGCAGGGAACTGAACCACATACGCCGGGAACTGAAACCCGTGCACAGGGAACTGAACCATGTACGCAGGGAATTGAACCCGGTACGCAGTGAACTGAACCTGGTATGCAGGGACTTGATACCAGTACGCAGGGAACTGAGCCCGGTATGCAGGGAACTGAACACGTACGCAGGGACTTGAACCCAGTATGCAGTGAACTGAGCCCGGTACAGAGGGAACTGAACCCGGTACGGAGAGAACTGAACCCGGTATGCAGGGAACTGAACCCGGTACAGAGGGAACTGAACTCTGTATGCAGGGAACTGAACCCGGTATGCAGGGAACTGAACCCAGTATACAGGGAACTGAACTCGGTACAGAGGGAACTGAATCCAGTACACAGGGAAATGAACCCGGTACGCAGGGAACTGAATCCGGTACGCAGGGAACTGAACGCAGTACAAAGGGAACTGAACCCGGTACGCAGGGAACTGAACCCGGTACAGAGGGAACTGACCCGAGTAGGCAGGGAACTGTGACCGGAACGCAGGGAACTGAAGCCATTACGCAGGGAACTGAACCTGGTATGCAGGGACTTGAACCCCGTATGCAGGGAACTGAAACCTGTACGCAGGGAACTGAACACGGGACGCAGTGAACTGAACCTGGTACGCAGGAACTTGAACCCGTTACGCAGGGAACTGAGCCCGGTAAGCAGGGACATGAACCCCGTATGCAGGGAACTGAACCCAGTACGCAGGCAACTGAACCCCGTACGCAGGGAACTGAATCCAGTACGCAGGCAACTGAACCCCGTATGCAGGAAACTGAGCCCGGTAGGCAGGGAACTGAACCCCGTACGCAGGGCTCTGAACGGGGTACGCAGGCAACTGAACACCGTTCGCAGGGAACTGAGCACGGTAGGCAGGGAACTGAACCTGGTACGCTGGGAACTGAACCCCGAACGCTGGGAACTGAACCCAGAATGCAGTGAACTGAGCCCGGTACGCAGGGAACTGAACCCAGAACACAGGGAACTGAACCCTGTAAGCAGGGAACTGAAACCTGTACGCAGGGAACTTAACCCTATATGCAGGGAACTGAACCACATACGCCGGGAACTGAAACCCGTGCACAGGGAACTGAACCATGTACGCAGGGAATTGAACCCGGTACGCAGTGAACTGAACCTGGTATGCAGGGACTTGATACCGGTACGCAGGGAACTGAGCCCGGTATGCAGGGAACTGAACACGTACGCAGGGACTTGAACCCAGTATGCAGTGAACTGAGCCCGGTACAGAGGGAACTGAACCCGGTACGGAGAGAACTGAACCCGGTATGCAGGGAACTGAACCCGGTACAGAGGGAACTGAACTCTGTATGCAGGGAACTGAACCCGGTATGCAGGGAACTGAACCCAGTATACAGGGAACTGAACTCGGTACAGAGGGAACTGAATCCAGTACACAGGGAAATGAACCCGGTACGCAGGGAACTGAATCCGGTACGCAGGGAACTGAACGCAGTACAAAGGGAACTGAACCCGGTACGCAGGGAACTGAACCCGGTACAGAGGGTACTGACCCGAGTAGGCAGGGAACTGTGACCGGAACGCAGGGAACTGAAACCATTACGCAGGGAACTGAACCCGGTACAGAGGGAACTGAAACCTATATGCAGGGAACCGAACCCCGTATGCAGGGAGCAGAACTCTGTACGCAGGGAACTGAATCCGGTAGGCAGGGAACTGAACCCTGTAAGCAGGGAACTGAACCATGTACGCAGGGAACTGAACCTGGTATGCAGGGACTTGAACCCCGTATGCAGGGAACTGAAACCTGTACGCAGGGAACTGAACACGGGACGCAGTGAACTGAAACTGGTACGCAGGAACTTGAACCCGTTACGCAGGGAACTGAGCCCGGTAAGCAGGGACATGAACCCCGTACGCAGGGAACTGAACCCAGTACGCAGGCAACTGAACCCCGTACTCAGGGAACTGAATCCGGTACGCAGGCAACTGAACCCCGTATGCAGGGAACTGAGCGTGGTAGGCAGGGAACTGAACCCCGTACATAGGGCTCTGAACGGGGTACGCAGGCAACTGAACCCCGTTCGTAGGGAACTGAGCCCGGTAGGCAGGGAACTGAACCTGGTACGCTGGGATCTGAACACCGAACGCTGGGTTCTGAACCCAGAACGCAGTGAACTGAGCCCGGTACGCAGGGAACTGAACCCAGAACACAGGGAACTGAACCCTGTAAGCAGGGAACTGAAACCTGTAAGCAGGGAACTTAACCCTATATGCAGGGAACTGAACCACATACGCAGGGAACTGAATCCCGTACACAGGGAACTGAACCCTTCACGCAGGGAACTGAACCCGGTACAGAGGGAACTGAAACATGTTTGCAGGGAACTGAACCCCATATGCAGGGAACTGAACCCCGTATGCAGGGAACTGAACCCTGTACGCAAGAAACAGAACCCGGTAGATAGGGAACTGAACCCTGTACGCAGGGAACTGAAGCTCGTAGAAAGATAACTGAACCCGGTACGCAGGGAAGTGAACCCGGGACGAAGGCAACTGAACCCAGTACGCAGGGAGCTGAGCCCGGTACGCAGGGAACTGAACACAGTACGCAGTGAACTGAGCCCAGTACGCAGGGAACTGAACCCGGTACAGAAGGAAATAAACCCTGTATGCAGGGAACTGAACCCGGTACGCAGGGAACTGAACACAGAACACAGGGAACTGAACCCTGTAGCAGGGAACTGAAAACTGTACGCAGGGAACTGAGCCCGGTATGCAGGGAACTGAACACGTACGCAGGGACTTGAACCCAGTATGCAGTGAACTGAGCCCGGTACAGAGGGAACTGAACTCTGTATGCAGGGAACTGAACCCGGTATGCAGGGAACTGAACCCAGTACACAGGGAACTGAACACGGTACAGAGGGAACTGAATCCAGTACACAGGGAAATGAACCCAGTACACAGGGAACTGAACACGGTACAGAGGGAACTGAATCCAGTACACAGGGAAATGAACCCAGTACGCATGGAACTGAATCCGGTATGCAGGGAACTGAATGCAGTAGAAAGGGAACTGAACCCGATACGCAGGGAACTGAACCCCGTACAGAGGGAACTGAACCGAGTACGCAGGGAACTGAGCCCGGTACGCAGGGAACAGAAACCGGTACAGAGGGAACTGAACACTGTAGGCAGGGAACTTAACCTGGTACGCAGAGAACTGAACACTGTACGCAGGGAACTGAACCCGGTACAGAGGGAACTGAACCATGTATGCAGGGAACTGAACACTGTACGCAGGGAACTGAAACCAGAACACAGGGAACTGAACTCGGTACTCAGGGAAATGAACCCGGTACACTGGGAGCTGAACCCGGTACAGAGGGAACTGAACCAAGTACACAGGGAACTGAAACCGATATGCAGGGAACTGAACCCGGTACACACGGAACTGAACCCTGCACGCAGGGAACTGAATCCGGTACGCAGGGAACTGAACCCGATACAGAGGGAACTGAACGCAGTACAAAGGGAACTGAACCCGGCACGCAGTGATCTGAACCCGGCACAGAGGGAACTGAACCCAGTACGCAGGGAACTGTGACCGGAACTCAGGGAACTGAAGCCATTACGCAGGGAACTGAACCCGGTACAGAGGGAACTGAAACCTATATGCAGGGAACCGAACCCCGTATGCAGGGAGCAGAACTCTGTACGCAGGGAACTCAATCCGGTAGGCAGGGAACTGGAACCTGTAAGCAGGGAACTGAACCATGTACGCAGGGAACTGAACCTGGTATGCAGGGACTTGAACCCCGTATGCAGGGAACTGAAACCTGTACGCAGGGAACTGAACACGGGACGCAGTGAACTGAACCTGGTACGCAGGAACTTGAACCCGTTACGCAGGGAACTGAGCCCGGTAAGCAGGGACATGAACCCCGTATGCAGGGAACTGAACCCAGTACGCAGGCAACTGAACCCCGTACGCAGGGAACTGAATCCGGTACGCAGGCAACTGAACCCCGTATGCAGGAAACTGAGCCCGGTAGGCAGGGAACTGAACCCCGTACGCAGGGCTCTGAACGGGGTACGCAGGCAACTGAACACCGTTCGCAGAGAACTGAGCACGGTAGGCAGGGAACTGAACCTGGTACGCTGGGAACTGAACCCCGAACGCTGGGAACTGAACCCAGAATGCAGTGAACTGAGCCCGGTACGCAGGGAACTGAACCCAGAACACAGGGAACTGAACCCTGTAAGCAGGGAACTGAAACCTGTACGCAGGGAACTTAACCCTATATGCAGGGAACTGAACCACATACGCCGGGAACTGAAACCCGTGCACAGGGAACTGAACCATGTACGCAGGGAATTGAACCCGGTACGCAGTGAACTGAACCTGGTATGCAGGGACTTGATACCGGTACGCAGGGAACTGAGCCCGGTATGCAGGGAACTGAACACGTACGCAGGGACTTGAACCCAGTATGCAGTGAACTGAGCCCGGTACAGAGGGAACTGAACCCGGTACGGAGAGAACTGAACCCGGTATGCAGGGAACTGAACCCGGTACAGAGGGAACTGAACTCTGTATGCAGGGAACTGAACCCGGTATGCAGGGAACTGAACCCAGTACACAGGGAACTGAACTCGGTACATAGGGAACTGAATCCAGTACACAGGGAAATGAACCTGGTACGTAGGGAACTGAATCCAGTACGCAGGGAACTGAACGCAGTACAAAGGGAACTGAACCCGGTACGCAGGGAACTGAACCCGGTACAGAGGGAACTGAACCGAGTACGCAGGGAACTGTGACTGGAACGCAGGGAACTGAAGCCATTACGCAGGGAACTGAACCCGGTACAGAGGGAACTGAAACCTATATGCAGTGAACCGAACCCCGTATGCAGGGAGCAGAACTCTGTACTCAGGGAACTGAATCCGGTAGGCAGGGAACTGAACCCTGTAAGCAGGGAACTGAACCATGTACGCAGGGAACTGAACCTGGTATGCAGGGACTTCAACCCCGTATGCAGGGAACTGAAACCTGTACGCAGGGAACTGAACACGGGACGCAGTGAACTGAACCTGGTACGCAGGAACTTGAACCCGTTACGCTGGAAACTGAGCCCGGTAAGCAGGGACATGAACCCCGTATGCAGGGAACTGAACCCAGTACGCAGGCAACTGAACCCCGTACGCAGGGAACTGAATCCGGTACGCAGGCAACTGAACCCCGTATGCAGGGAACTGAGCCATGTAGGCAGGGAACTGAACCCCGTACGCAGGGCTCTGAACGGGGTACGCAGGCAACTGAACCCCGTTCGCAGGGAACTGAGCCCGGTAGGCAGGGAACTGAACCTGGTACGCTGGGAACTGAACCCCGAACGCTGGGAACTGAACCCAGAATGCAGTGAACTGAGCCCGGTACGCAGGGAACTGAACCCAGAACACAGGGAACTGAACCCTGTAAGCAGGGAACTGAAACATGTACGCAGGGAACTTAACCCTATATGCAGGGAACTGAACCACATACGCCGGGAACTGAAACCCGTGCACAGGGAACTGAACCATGTACGCAGGGAATTGAACCCGGTACGCAGTGAACTGAACCTGGTATGCAGGGACTTGATACCAGTACGCAGGGAACTGAGCCCGGTATGCAGGGAACTGAACACGTACGCAGGGACTTGAACCCAGTATGCAGTGAACTGAGCCCGGTACAGAGGGAACTGAACCCGGTACGGAGAGAACTGAACCCGGTATGCAGGGAACTGAACCCGGTACAGAGGGAACTGAACTCTGTATGCAGGGAACTGAACCCGGTATGCAGGGAACTGAACCCAGTATACAGGGAACTGAACTCGGTACAGAGGGAACTGAATCCAGTACACAGGGAAATGAACCCGGTACGCAGGGAACTGAATCCGGTACGCAGGGAACTGAACGCAGTACAAAGGGAACTGAACCCGGTACGCAGGGAACTGAACCCGGTACAGAGGGAACTGACCCGAGTAGGCAGGGAACTGTGACCGGAACGCAGGGAACTGAAGCCATTACGCAGGGAACTGAACCTGGTATGCAGGGACTTGAACCCCGTATGCAGGGAACTGAAACCTGTACGCAGGGAACTGAACACGGGACGCAGTGAACTGAACCTGGTACGCAGGAACTTGAACCCGTTACGCAGGGAACTGAGCCCGGTAAGCAGGGACATGAACCCCGTATGCAGGGAACTGAACCCAGTACGCAGGCAACTGAACCCCGTACGCAGGGAACTGAATCCGGTACGCAGGCAACTGAACCCCGTATGCAGGAAACTGAGCCCGGTAGGCAGGGAACTGAACCCCGTACGCAGGGCTCTGAACGGGGTACGCAGGCAACTGAACACCGTTCGCAGGGAACTGAGCACGGTAGGCAGGGAACTGAACCTGGTACGCTGGGAACTGAACCCCGAACGCTGGGAACTGAACCCAGAATGCAGTGAACTGAGCCCGGTACGCAGGGAACTGAACCCAGAACACAGGGAACTGAACCCTGTAAGCAGGGAACTGAAACCTGTACGCAGGGAACTTAACCCTATATGCAGGGAACTGAACCACATACGCCGGGAACTGAAACCCGTGCACAGGGAACTGAACCATGTACGCAGGGAATTGAACCCGGTACGCAGTGAACTGAACCTGGTATGCAGGGACTTGATACCGGTACGCAGGGAACTGAGCCCGGTATGCAGGGAACTGAACACGTACGCAGGGACTTGAACCCAGTATGCAGTGAACTGAGCCCGGTACAGAGGGAACTGAACCCGGTACGGAGAGAACTGAACCCGGTATGCAGGGAACTGAACCCGGTACAGAGGGAACTGAACTCTGTATGCAGGGAACTGAACCCGGTATGCAGGGAACTGAACCCAGTATACAGGGAACTGAACTCGGTACAGAGGGAACTGAATCCAGTACACAGGGAAATGAACCCGGTACGCAGGGAACTGAATCCGGTACGCAGGGAACTGAACGCAGTACAAAGGGAACTGAACCCGGTACGCAGGGAACTGAACCCGGTACAGAGGGTACTGACCCGAGTAGGCAGGGAACTGTGACCGGAACGCAGGGAACTGAAACCATTACGCAGGGAACTGAACCCGGTACAGAGGGAACTGAAACCTATATGCAGGGAACCGAACCCCGTATGCAGGGAGCAGAACTCTGTACGCAGGGAACTGAATCCGGTAGGCAGGGAACTGAACCCTGTAAGCAGGGAACTGAACCATGTACGCAGGGAACTGAACCTGGTATGCAGGGACTTGAACCCCGTATGCAGGGAACTGAAACCTGTACGCAGGGAACTGAACACGGGACGCAGTGAACTGAAACTGGTACGCAGGAACTTGAACCCGTTACGCAGGGAACTGAGCCCGGTAAGCAGGGACATGAACCCCGTACGCAGGGAACTGAACCCAGTACGCAGGCAACTGAACCCCGTACTCAGGGAACTGAATCCGGTACGCAGGCAACTGAACCCCATATGCAGGGAACTGAGCGTGGTAGGCAGGGAACTGAACCCCGTACATAGGGCTCTGAACGGGGTACGCAGGCAACTGAACCCCGTTCGTAGGGAACTGAGCCCGGTAGGCAGGGAACTGAACCTGGTACGCTGGGATCTGAACACCGAACGCTGGGAACTGAACCCAGAACGCAGTGAACTGAGCCCGGTACGCAGGGAACTGAACCCAGAACACAGGGAACTGAACCCTGTAAGCAGGGAACTGAAACCTGTAAGCAGGGAACTTAACCCTATATGCAGGGAACTGAACCACATACGCAGGGAACTGAATCCCGTACACAGGGAACTGAACCCTTCACGCAGGGAACTGAACCCGGTACAGAGGGAACTGAAACATGTTTGCAGGGAACTGAACCCCATATGCAGGGAACTGAACCCCGTATGCAGGGAACTGAACCCTGTACGCAAGAAACAGAACCCGGTAGATAGGGAACTGAACCCTGTACGCAGGGAACTGAAGCTCGTAGAAAGATAACTGAACCCGGTACGCAGGGAAGTGAACCCGGGACGAAGGCAACTGAACCCAGTACGCAGGGAGCTGAGCCCGGTACGCAGGCAACTGAACACAGTATGCAGGGAACTGAACCCGGTACGCAGTGAACTGAGCCCAGTACGCAGGGAACTGAACCCGGTACAGAAGGAAATAAACCCTGTATGCAGGGAACTGAACCCGGTACGCAGGGAACTGAACACAGAACACAGGGAACTGAACCCTGTAGCAGGGAACTGAAAACTGTACGCAGGGAACTGAGCCCGGTATGCAGGGAACTGAACACGTACGCAGGGACTTGAACCCAGTATGCAGTGAACTGAGCCCGGTACAGAGGGAACTGAACTCTGTATGCAGGGAACTGAACCCGGTATGCAGGGAACTGAACCCAGTACACAGGGAACTGAACACGGTACAGAGGGAACTGAATCCAGTACACAGGGAAATGAACCCAGTACGCATGGAACTGAATCCGGTATGCAGGGAACTGAATGCAGTAGAAAGGGAACTGAACCCGATACGCAGGGAACTGAACCCCGTACAGAGGGAACTGAACCGAGTACGCAGGGAACTGAGCCCGGTACGCAGGGAACAGAAACCGGTACAGAGAGAACTGAACACTGTAGGCAGGGAACTTAACCTGGTACGCAGAGAACTGAACACTGTACGCAGGGAACTGAACCCGGTACAGAGGGAACTGAACCATGTATGCAGGGAACTGAACACTGTACGCAGGGAACTGAAACCAGAACACAGGGAACTGAACTCGGTACTCAGGGAAATGAACCCGGTACACTGGGAGCTGAACCCGGTACAGAGGGAACTGAACCAAGTACACAGGGAACTGAAACCGATATGCAGGGAACTGAACCCGGTACACACGGAACTGAACCCTGCACGCAGGGAACTGAATCCGGTACGCAGGGAACTGAACCCGATACAGAGGGAACTGAACGCAGTACAAAGGGAACTGAACCCGGCACGCAGTGATCTGAACCCGGCACAGAGGGAACTGAACCCAGTACGCAGGGAACTGTGACCGGAACTCAGGGAACTGAAGCCATTACGCAGGGAACTGAACCCGGTACAGAGGGAACTGAAACCTATATGCAGGGAACCGAACCCCGTATGCAGGGAGCAGAACTCTGTACGCAGGGAACTCAATCCGGTAGGCAGGGAACTGGAACCTGTAAGCAGGGAACTGAACCATGTACGCAGGGAACTGAACCTGGTATGCAGGGACTTGAACCCCGTATGCAGGGAACTGAAACCTGTACGCAGGGAACTGAACACGGGACGCAGTGAACTGAACCTGGTACGCAGGAACTTGAACCCGTTACGCAGGGAACTGAGCCCGGTAAGCAGGGACATGAACCCCGTATGCAGGGAACTGAACCCAGTACGCAGGCAACTGAACCCCGTACGCAGGGAACTGAATCCGGTACGCAGGCAACTGAACCCCGTATGCAGGAAACTGAGCCCGGTAGGCAGGGAACTGAACCCCGTACGCAGGGCTCTGAACGGGGTACGCAGGCAACTGAACACCGTTCGCAGAGAACTGAGCACGGTAGGCAGGGAACTGAACCTGGTACGCTGGGAACTGAACCCCGAACGCTGGGAACTGAACCCAGAATGCAGTGAACTGAGCCCGGTACGCAGGGAACTGAACCCAGAACACAGGGAACTGAACCCTGTAAGCAGGGAACTGAAACCTGTACGCAGGGAACTTAACCCTATATGCAGGGAACTGAACCACATACGCCGGGAACTGAAACCCGTGCACAGGGAACTGAACCATGTACGCAGGGAATTGAACCCGGTACGCAGTGAACTGAACCTGGTATGCAGGGACTTGATACCGGTACGCAGGGAACTGAGCCCGGTATGCAGGGAACTGAACACGTACGCAGGGACTTGAACCCAGTATGCAGTGAACTGAGCCCGGTACAGAGGGAACTGAACCCGGTACGGAGAGAACTGAACCCGGTATGCAGGGAACTGAACCCGGTACAGAGGGAACTGAACTCTGTATGCAGGGAACTGAACCCGGTATGCAGGGAACTGAACCCAGTACACAGGGAACTGAACTCGGTACATAGGGAACTGAATCCAGTACACAGGGAAATGAACCTGGTACGTAGGGAACTGAATCCAGTACGCAGGGAACTGAACGCAGTACAAAGGGAACTGAACCCGGTACGCAGGGAACTGAACCCGGTACAGAGGGAACTGAACCGAGTACGCAGGGAACTGTGACTGGAACGCAGGGAACTGAAGCCATTACGCAGGGAACTGAACCCGGTACAGAGGGAACTGAAACCTATATGCAGTGAACCGAACCCCGTATGCAGGGAGCAGAACTCTGTACTCAGGGAACTGAATCCGGTAGGCAGGGAACTGAACCCTGTAAGCAGGGAACTGAACCATGTACGCAGGGAACTGAACCTGGTATGCAGGGACTTCAACCCCGTATGCAGGGAACTGAAACCTGTACGCAGGGAACTGAACACGGGACGCAGTGAACTGAACCTGGTACGCAGGAACTTGAACCCGTTACGCTGGAAACTGAGCCCGGTAAGCAGGGACATGAACCCCGTATGCAGGGAACTGAACCCAGTACGCAGGCAACTGAACCCCGTACGCAGGGAACTGAATCCGGTACGCAGGCAACTGAACCCCGTATGCAGGGAACTGAGCCATGTAGGCAGGGAACTGAACCCCGTACGCAGGGCTCTGAACGGGGTACGCAGGCAACTGAACCCCGTTCGCAGGGAACTGAGCCCGGTAGGCAGGGAACTGAACCTGGTACGCTGGGAACTGAACCCCGAACGCTGGGAACTGAACCCAGAATGCAGTGAACTGAGCCCGGTACGCAGGGAACTGAACCCAGAACACAGGGAACTGAACCCTGTAAGCAGGGAACTGAAACATGTACGCAGGGAACTTAACCCTATATGCAGGGAACTGAACCACATACGCCGGGAACTGAAACCCGTGCACAGGGAACTGAACCATGTACGCAGGGAATTGAACCCGGTACGCAGTGAACTGAACCTGGTATGCAGGGACTTGATACCAGTACGCAGGGAACTGAGCCCGGTATGCAGGGAACTGAACACGTACGCAGGGACTTGAACCCAGTATGCAGTGAACTGAGCCCGGTACAGAGGGAACTGAACCCGGTACGGAGAGAACTGAACCCGGTATGCAGGGAACTGAACCCGGTACAGAGGGAACTGAACTCTGTATGCAGGGAACTGAACCCGGTATGCAGGGAACTGAACCCAGTATACAGGGAACTGAACTCGGTACAGAGGGAACTGAATCCAGTACACAGGGAAATGAACCCGGTACGCAGGGAACTGAATCCGGTACGCAGGGAACTGAACGCAGTACAAAGGGAACTGAACCCGGTACGCAGGGAACTGAACCCGGTACAGAGGGAACTGACCCGAGTAGGCAGGGAACTGTGACCGGAACGCAGGGAACTGAAGCCATTACGCAGGGAACTGAACCTGGTATGCAGGGACTTGAACCCCGTATGCAGGGAACTGAAACCTGTACGCAGGGAACTGAACACGGGACGCAGTGAACTGAACCTGGTACGCAGGAACTTGAACCCGTTACGCAGGGAACTGAGCCCGGTAAGCAGGGACATGAACCCCGTATGCAGGGAACTGAACCCAGTACGCAGGCAACTGAACCCCGTACGCAGGGAACTGAATCCGGTACGCAGGCAACTGAACCCCGTATGCAGGAAACTGAGCCCGGTAGGCAGGGAACTGAACCCCGTACGCAGGGCTCTGAACGGGGTACGCAGGCAACTGAACACCGTTCGCAGGGAACTGAGCACGGTAGGCAGGGAACTGAACCTGGTACGCTGGGAACTGAACCCCGAACGCTGGGAACTGAACCCAGAATGCAGTGAACTGAGCCCGGTACGCAGGGAACTGAACCCAGAACACAGGGAACTGAACCCTGTAAGCAGGGAACTGAAACCTGTACGCAGGGAACTTAACCCTATATGCAGGGAACTGAACCACATACGCCGGGAACTGAAACCCGTGCACAGGGAACTGAACCATGTACGCAGGGAATTGAACCCGGTACGCAGTGAACTGAACCTGGTATGCAGGGACTTGATACCGGTACGCAGGGAACTGAGCCCGGTATGCAGGGAACTGAACACGTACGCAGGGACTTGAACCCAGTATGCAGTGAACTGAGCCCGGTACAGAGGGAACTGAACCCGGTACGGAGAGAACTGAACCCGGTATGCAGGGAACTGAACCCGGTACAGAGGGAACTGAACTCTGTATGCAGGGAACTGAACCCGGTATGCAGGGAACTGAACCCAGTATACAGGGAACTGAACTCGGTACAGAGGGAACTGAATCCAGTACACAGGGAAATGAACCCGGTACGCAGGGAACTGAATCCGGTACGCAGGGAACTGAACGCAGTACAAAGGGAACTGAACCCGGTACGCAGGGAACTGAACCCGGTACAGAGGGTACTGACCCGAGTAGGCAGGGAACTGTGACCGGAACGCAGGGAACTGAAACCATTACGCAGGGAACTGAACCCGGTACAGAGGGAACTGAAACCTATATGCAGGGAACCGAACCCCGTATGCAGGGAGCAGAACTCTGTACGCAGGGAACTGAATCCGGTAGGCAGGGAACTGAACCCTGTAAGCAGGGAACTGAACCATGTACGCAGGGAACTGAACCTGGTATGCAGGGACTTGAACCCCGTATGCAGGGAACTGAAACCTGTACGCAGGGAACTGAACACGGGACGCAGTGAACTGAAACTGGTACGCAGGAACTTGAACCCGTTACGCAGGGAACTGAGCCCGGTAAGCAGGGACATGAACCCCGTACGCAGGGAACTGAACCCAGTACGCAGGCAACTGAACCCCGTACTCAGGGAACTGAATCCGGTACGCAGGCAACTGAACCCCATATGCAGGGAACTGAGCGTGGTAGGCAGGGAACTGAACCCCGTACATAGGGCTCTGAACGGGGTACGCAGGCAACTGAACCCCGTTCGTAGGGAACTGAGCCCGGTAGGCAGGGAACTGAACCTGGTACGCTGGGATCTGAACACCGAACGCTGGGAACTGAACCCAGAACGCAGTGAACTGAGCCCGGTACGCAGGGAACTGAACCCAGAACACAGGGAACTGAACCCTGTAAGCAGGGAACTGAAACCTGTAAGCAGGGAACTTAACCCTATATGCAGGGAACTGAACCACATACGCAGGGAACTGAATCCCGTACACAGGGAACTGAACCCTTCACGCAGGGAACTGAACCCGGTACAGAGGGAACTGAAACATGTTTGCAGGGAACTGAACCCCATATGCAGGGAACTGAACCCCGTATGCAGGGAACTGAACCCTGTACGCAAGAAACAGAACCCGGTAGATAGGGAACTGAACCCTGTACGCAGGGAACTGAAGCTCGTAGAAAGATAACTGAACCCGGTACGCAGGGAAGTGAACCCGGGACGAAGGCAACTGAACCCAGTACGCAGGGAGCTGAGCCCGGTACGCAGGCAACTGAACACAGTATGCAGGGAACTGAACCCGGTACGCAGTGAACTGAGCCCAGTACGCAGGGAACTGAACCCGGTACAGAAGGAAATAAACCCTGTATGCAGGGAACTGAACCCGGTACGCAGGGAACTGAACACAGAACACAGGGAACTGAACCCTGTAGCAGGGAACTGAAAACTGTACGCAGGGAACTGAGCCCGGTATGCAGGGAACTGAACACGTACGCAGGGACTTGAACCCAGTATGCAGTGAACTGAGCCCGGTACAGAGGGAACTGAACTCTGTATGCAGGGAACTGAACCCGGTATGCAGGGAACTGAACCCAGTACACAGGGAACTGAACACGGTACAGAGGGAACTGAATCCAGTACACAGGGAAATGAACCCAGTACGCATGGAACTGAATCCGGTATGCAGGGAACTGAATGCAGTAGAAAGGGAACTGAACCCGATACGCAGGGAACTGAACCCCGTACAGAGGGAACTGAACCGAGTACGCAGGGAACTGAGCCCGGTACGCAGGGAACAGAAACCGGTACAGAGAGAACTGAACACTGTAGGCAGGGAACTTAACCTGGTACGCAGAGAACTGAACACTGTACGCAGGGAACTGAACCCGGTACAGAGGGAACTGAACCATGTATGCAGGGAACTGAACACTGTACGCAGGGAACTGAAACCAGAACACAGGGAACTGAACTCGGTACTCAGGGAAATGAACCCGGTACACTGGGAGCTGAACCCGGTACAGAGGGAACTGAACCAAGTACACAGGGAACTGAAACCGATATGCAGGGAACTGAACCCGGTACACACGGAACTGAACCCTGCACGCAGGGAACTGAATCCGGTACGCAGGGAACTGAACCCGATACAGAGGGAACTGAACGCAGTACAAAGGGAACTGAACCCGGCACGCAGTGATCTGAACCCGGCACAGAGGGAACTGAACCCAGTACGCAGGGAACTGTGACCGGAACTCAGGGAACTGAAGCCATTACGCAGGGAACTGAACCCGGTACAGAGGGAACTGAAACCTATATGCAGGGAACCGAACCCCGTATGCAGGGAGCAGAACTCTGTACGCAGGGAACTCAATCCGGTAGGCAGGGAACTGGAACCTGTAAGCAGGGAACTGAACCATGTACGCAGGGAACTGAACCTGGTATGCAGGGACTTGAACCCCGTATGCAGGGAACTGAAACCTGTACGCAGGGAACTGAACACGGGACGCAGTGAACTGAACCTGGTACGCAGGAACTTGAACCCGTTACGCAGGGAACTGAGCCCGGTAAGCAGGGACATGAACCCCGTATGCAGGGAACTGAACCCAGTACGCAGGCAACTGAACCCCGTACGCAGGGAACTGAATCCGGTACGCAGGCAACTGAACCCCGTATGCAGGAAACTGAGCCCGGTAGGCAGGGAACTGAACCCCGTACGCAGGGCTCTGAACGGGGTACGCAGGCAACTGAACACCGTTCGCAGAGAACTGAGCACGGTAGGCAGGGAACTGAACCTGGTACGCTGGGAACTGAACCCCGAACGCTGGGAACTGAACCCAGAATGCAGTGAACTGAGCCCGGTACGCAGGGAACTGAACCCAGAACACAGGGAACTGAACCCTGTAAGCAGGGAACTGAAACCTGTACGCAGGGAACTTAACCCTAT
This sequence comes from Carcharodon carcharias, assembly GCF_017639515.1. Classification (NCBI taxonomy): domain Eukaryota; kingdom Metazoa; phylum Chordata; class Chondrichthyes; order Lamniformes; family Lamnidae; genus Carcharodon; species Carcharodon carcharias. The sequence continues at coordinate 197,129 of NC_054468.1, forward strand.
ATGCAGGGAACTGAACCACATACGCCGGGAACTGAAACCCGTGCACAGGGAACTGAACCATGTACGCAGGGAATTGAACCCGGTACGCAGTGAACTGAACCTGGTATGCAGGGACTTGATACCGGTACGCAGGGAACTGAGCCCGGTATGCAGGGAACTGAATGCAGTAGAAAGGGAACTGAACCCGATACGCAGGGAACTGAACCCCGTACAGAGGGAACTGAACCGAGTACGCAGGGAACTGAGCCCGGTACGCAGGGAACAGAAACCGGTACAGAGAGAACTGAACACTGTAGGCAGGGAACTTAACCTGGTACGCAGGGAACTGAACACTGTACGCAGGGAACTGAACCCGGTACAGAGGGAACTGAACCATGTATGCAGGGAACTGAACACTGTACGCAGGGAACTGAAACCAGAACACAGGGAACTGAACTCGGTACTCAGGGAAATGAACCCGGTACACTGGGAGCTGAACCCGGTACAGAGGGAACTGAACCAAGTACACAGGGAACTGAAACCGATATGCAGGGAACTGAACCCGGTACACACGGAACTGAACCCTGCACGCAGGGAACTGAATCCGGTACGCAGGGAACTGAACCCGATACAGAGGGAACTGAACGCAGTACAAAGGGAACTGAACCCGGCACGCAGTGGTCTGAACCCGGCACAGAGGGAACTGAACCCAGTACGCAGGGAACTGTGACCGGAACTCAGGGAACTGAAGCCATTAAGCAGGGAACTGAACCCGGTACAGAGGGAACTGAAACCTATATGCAGGGAACCGAACCCCGTATGCAGGGAGCAGAACTCTGTACGCAGGGAACTCAATCCGGTAGGCAGGGAACTGGAACCTGTAAGCAGGGAACTGAACCATGTACGCAGGGAACTGAACCTGGTATGCAGGGACTTGAACCCCGTATGCAGGGAACTGAAACCTGTACGCAGGGAACTGAACACGGGACGCAGTGAACTGAACCTGGTACGCAGGAACTTGAACCCGTTACGCAGGGAACTGAGCCCGGTAAGCAGGGACATGAACCCCGTATGCAGGGAACTGAACCCAGTACGCAGGCAACTGAACCCCGTACGCAGGGAACTGAATCCGGTACGCAGGCAACTGAACCCCGTATGCAGGAAACTGAGCGTGGTAGGCAGGGAACTGAACCCCGTACGCAGGGCTCTGAACGGGGTACGCAGGCAACTGAACACCGTTCGCAGGGAACTGAGCACGGTAGGCAGGGAACTGAACCTGGTACGCTGGGAACTGAACCCCGAACGCTGGGAACTGAACCCAGAATGCAGTGAACTGAGCCCGGTACGCAGGGAACTGAACCCAGAACACAGGGAACTGAACCCTGTAAGCAGGGAACTGAAACCTGTACGCAGGGAACTTAACCCTATATGCAGGGAACTGAACCGCATATGCAGGGAACTGAAACACGTACACAGGGAACTGAACCCTGCACGCAGGGAACTGAACCCGGTACAGAGGGAACTGAAAGCTGTTTGCAGGGTTCTGAACCACCTATGCAGGGAACTGAACCCCGTATGCAGGGAACTGAACCCTGTACGCAAGAAACAGAACCCGGTTCATAGGGAACTGAGCCCGGTACGCAGGGAACTGAACCCAGAACACAGGGAACTGAACCCTGTAAGCAGGGAACTGAAACCTGTACGCAGGGAACTTAACCCTATATGCAGGGAACTGAACCACATACGCCGGGAACTGAAACCCGTGCACAGGGAACTGAACCATGTACGCAGGGAATTGAACCCGGTACGCAGTGAACTGAACCTGGTATGCAGGGACTTGATACCGGTACGCAGGGAACTGAGCCCGGTATGCAGGGAACTGAACACGTACGCAGGGACTTGAACCCAGTATGCAGTGAACTGAGCCCGGTACAGAGGGAACTGAACCCGGTACGGAGAGAACTGAACCCGGTATGCAGGGAACTGAACCCGGTACAGAGGGAACTGAACTCTGTATGCAGGGAACTGAACCCGGTATGCAGGGAACTGAACCCAGTATACAGGGAACTGAACTCGGTACAGAGCGAACTGAATCCAGTACACAGGGAAATGAACCCGGTACGCAGGGAACTGAATCCGGTACGCAGGGAACTGAACGCAGTACAAAGGGAACTGACCCGAGTAGGCAGGGAACTGTGACCGGAACGCAGGGAACTGAAGCCATTACGCAGGGAACTGAACCCGGTACAGAGGGAACTGAACCCGGTACAGAGGGAACTGAAACCTATATGCAGGGAACCGAACCCCGTATGCAGGGAGCAGAACTCTGTACGCAGGGAACTGAATCCGGTAGGCAGGGAACTGAACCCTGTAAGCAGGGAACTGAACCATGTACGCAGGGAACTGAACCTGGTATGCAGGGACTTGAACCCCGTATGCAGGGAACTGAAACCTGTACGCAGGGAACTGAACACGGGACGCAGTGAACTGAAACTGGTACGCAGGAACTTGAACCCGTTACGCAGGGAACTGAGCCCGGTAAGCAGGGACATGAACCCCGTACGCAGGGAACTGAACCCAGTACGCAGGCAACTGAACCCCGTACTCAGGGAACTGAATCCGGTACGCAGGCAACTGAACCCCGTATGCAGGGAACTGAGCGTGGTAGGCAGGGAACTGAACCCCGTACATAGGGCTCTGAACGGGGTACGCAGGCAACTGAACCCCGTTCGTAGGGAACTGAGCCCGGTAGGCAGGGAACTGAACCTGGTACGCTGGGATCTGAACACCGAACGCTGGGAACTGAACCCAGAACGCAGTGAACTGAGCCCGGTACGCAGGGAACTGAACCCAGAACACAGGGAACTGAACCCTGTAAGCAGGGAACTGAAACCTGTAAGCAGGGAACTTAACCCTATATGCAGGGAACTGAACCACATACGCAGGGAACTGAATCCCGTACACAGGGAACTGAACCCTTCACGCAGGGAACTGAACCCGGTACAGAGGGAACTGAAACATGTTTGCAGAAACTGAACCCCATATGCAGGGAACTGAACCCCGTATGCAGGGAACTGAACCCTGTACGCAAGAAACAGAACCCGGTAGATAGGGAACTGAACCCTGTACGCAGGGAACTGAAGCTCGTAGAAAGATAACTGAACCCGGTACGCAGGGAAGTGAACCCGGGACGAAGGCAACTGAACCCAGTACGCAGGGAGCTGAGCCCGGTACGCAGGGAACTGAACACAGTATGCAGGGAACTGAACCCGGTACGCAGTGAACTGAGCCCAGTACGCAGGGAACTGAACCCGGTACAGAAGGAAATAAACCCTGTATGCAGGGAACTGAACCCGGTACGCAGGGAACTGAACACAGAACACAGGGAACTGAACCCTGTAGCAGGGAACTGAAAACTGTACGCAGGGAACTGAGCCCGGTATGCAGGGAACTGAACACGTACGCAGGGACTTGAACCCAGTATGCAGTGAACTGAGCCCGGTACAGAGGGAACTGAACTCTGTATGCAGGGAACTGAACCCGGTATGCAGGGAACTGAACCCAGTACACAGGGAACTGAACACGGTACAGAGGGAACTGAATCCAGTACACAGGGAAATGAACCCAGTACGCATGGAACTGAATCCGGTATGCAGGGAACTGAATGCAGTAGAAAGGGAACTGAACCCGATACGCAGGGAACTGAACCCCGTACAGAGGGAACTGAACCGAGTACGCAGGGAACTGAGCCCGGTACGCAGGGAACAGAAACCGGTACAGAGAGAACTGAACACTGTAGGCAGGGAACTTAACCTGGTACGCAGGGAACTGAACACTGTACGCAGGGAACTGAACCCGGTACAGAGGGAACTGAACCATGTATGCAGGGAACTGAACACTGTACGCAGGGAACTGAAACCAGAACACAGGGAACTGAACTCGGTACTCAGGGAAATGAACCCGGTACACTGGGAGCTGAACCCGGTACAGAGGGAACTGAACCAAGTACACAGGGAACTGAAACCGATATGCAGGGAACTGAACCCGGTACACACGGAACTGAACCCTGCACGCAGGGAACTGAATCCGGTACGCAGGGAACTGAACCCGATACAGAGGGAACTGAACGCAGTACAAAGGGAACTGAACCCGGCACGCAGTGATCTGAACCCGGCACAGAGGGAACTGAACCCAGTACGCAGGGAACTGTGACCGGAACTCAGGGAACTGAAGCCATTACGCAGGGAACTGAACCCGGTACAGAGGGAACTGAAACCTATATGCAGGGAACCGAACCCCGTATGCAGGGAGCAGAACTCTGAATGCAGGGAACTGAATCCGGTAGGCAGGGAACTGAACCCTGTAAGCAGGGAACTGAACCATGTACGCAGGGAACTGAACCTGGTATGCAGGGACTTGAACCCCGTATGCAGGGAACTGAAACCTGTACGCAGGGAACTGAACACGGGACGCAGTGAACTGAACCTGGTTCGCAGGAACTTGAACCCGTTACGCTGGAAACTGAGCCCGGTAAGCAGGGACATGAACCCCGTATGCAGGGAACTGAACCCAGTACGCAGGCAACTGAACCCCGTACGCAGGGAATTGAATCCGGTACGCAGGCAACTGAACCCCGTATGCAGGGAACTGAGCCATGTAGGCAGGGAACTGAACCCCGTACGCAGGGCTCTGAACGGGGTACGCAGGCAACTGAACCCCGTTCGCAGGGAACTGAGCCCGGTAGGCAGGGAACTGAACCTGGTACGCTGGGAACTGAACCCCGAACGCTGGGAACTGAACCCAGAACACAGTGAACTGAGCCCGGTACGCAGGGAACTGAACCCAGAACATAGGGAACTGAACCCTGTAAGCAGGGAACTGAAACCTGTACGCAGGGAACTTAACCCTATATGCAGGGAACTGAACCACATATGCAGGGAACTGAAACCCGTACACAGGGAACTGAACCATGTACGCAGGGACTTGAACCCGGTACGCAGTGAACTGAACCTGGTATGCAGGGACTTGATACCGGTACGCAGGGAACTGAGCCCTGTATGCAGGGAACTGAACACGTACGCAGGGACTTGAACCCAGTATGCAGTGAACTGAGCCCGGTACAGAGGGAACTGAACACGGTACGGAGAGAACTGAACCCGGTATGCAGGGAACTGAACCCGGTACAGAGGGAACTGAACTCTGTATGCAGGGAACTGAACCCCGTATGCAGGGAACTGAACCCGGTACAGAGGGACCCGAACTCTGTATGCAGGGAACTGAACCCGGTATGCAGGGAAGTGAACCCAGTACACAGGGAAATGAACTCGGTACAGAGGGAACTGAATCCAGTACACAGGGAAATGAACCCGGTACGCAGGGAACTGAATCCGGTACGCAGGGAACTGAACGCAGTACAAAGGGAACTGAACCCGGTACACAGGAAACTGAACCCGGTACAGAGGGAACTGAACCGAGTACGCAGGGAACTGTGACTGGAACACAGGTAACTGAAGCCTTTACGCAGTGAACTGAACCCGGTACAGAGGGAACTGAAACCTATATGCAGTGAACCGAACCCCGTATGCAGGGAGCAGAACTCTGTACGCAGGGAACTGAATCCGGTAGGCAGGGAACTGAACCCTGTAAGCAGGGAACTGAACCCTGTATGCAGGGAACTGATCCTGGTATACAGGGACTTGAACCCCGTATGCAGGGAACTGAACCCGGTACAGAGGGAACTGAAACCTATATGCAGGGAACCGAACCCCGTATGCAGGGAGCAGAACTCTGTACGCAGTGAACTGAATCCGGTAGGCAGGGAACTGAACCGAGTAGGCAGGGAACTGAACCATGTGCGCAGGGAACTGAACCTGGTATGCAGGGACTTGAACCCCGTATGCAGGGAACTGAAACCTGTACGCAGGGAACTGAACACGGGACGCAGTGAACTGAACCTGGTACGCAGGAACTTGAACCCGTTACGCAGGGAACTGAGCCCGGTAAGCAGGGACATGAACCCCGTACGCAGGGAACTGAACCCAGTACGCAGGCAACTGAACCCCGTACGCAGAGAACTGAATCCGGTACGCAGGCAACTGAACCCCGTATGCAGGAAACTGAGCCCGGTAGGCAGGGAACTGAACCCCTTACGCAGGGCTCTGAACGGGGTACGCAGGCAACTGAACCCCGTTCGCAGGGATCTGAGCCCGGTAGGCAGGGAACTGAACCTGGTACGCTGGGAACTGAACCCCGAACGCTGGGAACTGAACCCAGAACGCAGTGAACTGAGCCCGGTACGCAGGGAACTGAACCCAGAACACAGGGAACTGAACCGTGTAAGCAGGGAACTGAAACCTGTACGCAGGGAACTTAACCCTATATGCAGGGAACTGAACCCGATACGCAGGGAACCTAACCCTATATGCAGGGAATTGAACCACATACGCAGGGAACTGAACCCCGTACGCAGGGAACTGAATCCGGTACGCAGGCAACTGAACCCAGTATGCAGGGAACTGAGCCCGGTAGGCAGGGAACTGCACCCCATACGCAGGGCTCTGAACGGGGTACGCAGGCAACTGATCCCCGTTCGCAGGGAACTGAGCCCGGTAGGCAGGGAACTGAACCTGGTACGCTGGGAAACGAACCCCGAACGCTGGGAACTGAACCCAGAACGCAGTGAACTGAGCCCGGTACGCAGGGAACTGAACCTGGTACGCAGGGAACTGAACCTGGTAAGCAGGAACTTGAACCCGTTGCGCAGGAAACTGAGCCCGGTAAGCAGGGACATGAACCCCGTACGCAGGGAACTGAACCCAATAAGCAGGCAACTGAGCCCCGTACGCAGGGAACTGAATCCGGTACGCAGGCAACTGAACCCCGTATGCAGGGAACTGAGCCCAGTAGGCAGGGAACTGAACCCCGTACGCAGGGGTCTGAACGGGGTACGCAGGCAACTGAACCCCGTTCGCAGGGAACTGAGCCCGGTAGGCAGGGAACTGAACCTGGTATGCTGGGAACTGAACACCGAACGCTGGGAACTGAACCCAGAACGCAGTGAACTGAGCCCGGTACGCAGGGAACTGAACCCAGAACACAGGGAACTGAACCCTGTAAGCAGGGAACTGAAACCTGTACGCAGGGAACTTAACCCTATATGCAGGGAACTGAACCACATACGCAGGGAACTGAAACCCATACACAGGGAACTGAACCCTGCACGCAGGGAACTGAACCCGGTACAGAGGGAACTGAAACCTGTTTGCAGGGAACTGAACCCCATATGCAGGGAACTGAACCCCGTATGCAGGGAACTGAACCCTGTACGCAAGAAACAGAACCCGTTACATAGGGAACTGAAGCTAGTACAAAGACAACTGAACCCGGTACGCAGGGAAGTGAACCCGGTACGAAGGCAACTGAACCCAGTACGCAGAGAGCTGAGCCCGGTACGCAGGGAACTGAACCCAGTATGCAGGGAACTGAACCCGGTACGCAGTGAACTGAGCCCAGTACGCAGGGAACTGAACCCGGTACAGAAGGAAATAAACCCTGTATGCAGGGAACTGAACCCGGTACGCAGGGAACTGAACACAGAACACAGGGAACTGAACCCTGTAGCAGGGAACTGAAAACTGTACGCAGTGAACTGAGCCCGGTATGCAGGGACTTGAACCCCGTACGCCGGGAACTGAAGCATGTACGCAGGGAATTGAACCCGGTACGCAGTGAACTGAACCTGCTATGCAGGGACTTTATACCGGTACGCAGGGAACTGAGCCCGGTATGCAGGGAACTGAACACGTACGCAGGGACTTGAACCCAGTATGCAGTGAACTGAGCCCGGTACAGAGGGAACTGAAAACGGTACGGAGAGAACTGAACCCGGTATGCAGGGAAACGAACCCGGTACGCAGGGAACTGAATCCAGTACGCAGGGAACTGAACGCAGTAGAAAGGGAACTGAACCCGGTACGCAGGGAACTGAACCCGGTACAGAGGGAACTGAACCGAGTACGCAGGGAACTGTGACTGGAACGCAGGGAACTGAAGCCATTACGCAGGGAACTGAACCCGGTACAGAGGGAACTGAAACCTATATGCAGTGAACCGAACCCCGTATGCAGGGAGCAGAACTCTGTACGCAGGGAACTGAATCCGGTAGGCAGGGAACTGAACCCTGTAAGCAGGGAACTGAACCATGTACGCAGGGAACTGAACCTGGTATGCAGGGACTTGAACCCCGTATGCAGGGAACTGAAACCTGTACGCAGGGCTCTGAACGGGGTACGCAGGCAACTGAACCCCGTTCGCAGGGAACTGAGCCCGGTAGGCAGGGAACTGAACCTGGTACACTGGGAACTGAACGCCGAACGCTGGGAACTGAACCCAGAACGCAGTGAACTGAGCCCGGAACGCAGGGAACTGAACCCAGAACATAGGGAACTGAACCCTGTAAGCAGGGAACTGAAACCTGTACGCAGGGAACTTAACCCTATATGCAGGGAACTGAACCACATACGCAGGGAACTGAAACCCGTACACAGGGAACTGAACCATGTACGCAGGGACTAGAACCTGGTACGCAGTGAACTGAACCTGGTATGCAGGGACTTGATACCGGTACGCAGGGAACTGAGCCCTCTATGCAGGGAACTGAACACGTACGCAGGGACTTGAACCCAGTATGCAGTGAACTGAGCCCGGTACAGAGGGAACTGAACCCGGTACGGAGAGAACTGAACCCGGTATGCAGGGAACTGAACCCGGTACAGAGGGAACTGAACCCTGTATGCAGGGAACTGAACCCGGTATGCAGGGAACTGAACCCAGTACACAGGGAACTGAACTCAGTACAGAGGGAACTGAATCCAGTAAACAGGGAAATGAACCCGGTACGCAGGGAACTGAATCCGGTACGCAGGGAACTGAACCTGGTATGCAGGGACTTGATACCGGTACGCAGGGAACTGAGCCCAGTATGCAGGGAACTGAACACGTACGCAGGGACTTGAACCCAGTATGCAGTGAACTGAGCCCAGTACAGAGGGAACTGAACCCGGTACGGAGAGAACTGAACCCGGTATGCAGAGAACTGAACCCGGTACAGAGGGAACTGAACTCTGTATGCAGGGAACTGAACCCGGTATGCAGGGAACTGAACCCAGTACACAGGGAACTGAACTCGGTACATAGGGAACTGAATCCAGTACGCAGGGAACTGAACGCAGTACAAAGGGAACTGAACCCGGTACGCAGGGAACTGAACCCGGTACAGAGGGAACTGAAACCTATATGCAGTGAACCGAACCCCGTATGCAGGGAGCAGAACTCTGTACTCAGGGAACTGAATCCGGTAGGCAGGGAACTGAACCCTGTAAGCAGGGAACTGAACCATGTACGCAGGGAACTGAACCTGGTATGCAGGGACTTGAACCCCGTATGCAGGGAACTGAAACCTGTACGCAGGGAACTGAACACGGGACGCAGTGAACTGAACCTGGTACGCAGGAACTTGAACCCGTTACGCAGGGAACTGAGCCCGGTAAGCAGGGACATGAACCCCGTATGCAGGGAACTGAACCCAGTACGCAGGCAACTGAACCCCGTACGCAGGGAACTGAATCCGGTACGCAGGCAACTGAACCCCGTATGCAGGGAACTGAGCCCGGTAGGCAGGGAACTGAACCCCGTACGCAGGGCTCTGAACGGGGTACGCAGGCAACTGAACCCCGTTCGCAGGGAACTGAGCCCGGTAGGCAGGGAACTGAACCTGGTACGCTGGGAACTGAACCCCGAACGCTGGGAACTGAACCCAGAACGCAGTGAACTGAGCCCGGTACGCAGGGAACTGAACCCAGAACACAGGGAACTGAACCCTGTAAGCAGGGAACTGAAACCTGTACGCAGGGAACTGAACCCGGTATGCAGGGAACTGAAACCTGTACGCAGGGAACTTAACCCTATATGCAGGGAACTGAACCACATACGCAGGGAACTGAACCCTGCACGCAGGGAACTGAACCCGGTACAGAGGGAACTGAAACTTGTTTGCAGGGAACTGAACCCCATATGCAGGGAACTGAACCCCGTATGCAGGGAACTGAACCCTGTACGCAAGAAACAGAACGCGGTACAGAGGGAACTGAACCCTGTACGCAGGGAACTGAAGCTAGTACAAAGACAACTGAACCCGGTACGCAGGGAAGTGAACCCGGTACAAAGGCAACTGAACCCAGTACGCAGGGAGCGAAGCCCGGTACGCAGGGAACTGATCCTAGTACGCAGGGAACTGAACCCGGTACGCAGTGAACTGAGCCCAGTACGCAGGGAACTGAACCCGGTACAGAAGGAAATAAACCCTGTATGCACGGAACTGAACCCGGTACGCAGGGAACTGAATCAGTTCCGGTACGCAAGGAACTGAATCCAGTACACAGGGAAATGAACCCGTTACGCAGGGAACTGAATCCGGTACGCAGGGAACTGAACCTGGTATGCAGGGACTTGATACCGGTACGCAGGGAACTGAGCCCGGTATGCAGGGAACTGAACACGTACGCAGGGACTTGAACCCAGTATGCAGTGAACTGAGCCCAGTACAGAGGGAACTGAACCCGGTACGGAGAGAACTGAACCCGGTATGCAGGGAACTGAACCCGGTACAGAGGGAACTGAACTCTGTATGCAGGGAACTGAACCCGGTATGCAGGGAACTGAACCCAGTACACAGGGAACTGAACTCGGTACATAGGGAACTGAATCCAGTACACAGGGAAATGAACCTGGTACGTAGGGAACTGAATCCAGTACGCAGGGAACTGAACGCAGTACAAAGGGAACTGAACCCGGTACGCAGGGAACTGAACCCGGTACAGAGGGAACTGAACCGAGTACGCAGGGAACTGTGACTGGAACGCAGGGAACTGAAGCCATTACGCAGGGAACTGAACCCGGTACAGAGGGAACTGAAACCTATATGCAGTGAACCGAACCCCGTATGCAGGGAGAAGAACTCTGTACTCAGGGAACTGAATCCGGTAGGCAGGGAACTGAACCCTGTAAGCAGGGAACTGAACCATGTACGCAGGGAACTGAACCTGGTATGCAGGGACTTGAACCCCGTATGCAGGGAACTGAAACCTGTACGCAGGGAACTGAACACGGGACGCAGTGAACTGAACCTGGTACGCAGGAACTTGAACCCGTTACGCAGGGAACTGAGCCCGGTAAGCAGGGACATGAACCCCGTATGCAGGGAACTGAACCCAGTACGCAGGCAACTGAACCCCGTATGCAGGGAACTGAGCCCGGTAGGCAGGGAACTGAACCTCGTACGCAGGGCTCTGAATGGGGTACGCAGGCAACTGAATCCCGTTCGCATGGAACTGAGCCCGGTAGGCAGGGAACTGAACCGGTACGCTGGGACTTGCACCCAGTACGCAGGGAACTGAACCCGGTACGCTGGGAACTGAACCCCGTACGCTGGGAACTGAACCCAGTACGCAGTGAACTGAGCCCGGTACGCAGGGAACTGAACCCAGAATACAGGGAACTGAACCCTGTAAGCAGGGACTGAAACCTGTACGCAGGGAACTGAGCCCGGTATGCAGGGACTTGAACACCGTACGCCGGGAACTGAACCCTGTACGCAGGGAATTGAAACCGGTACGCAGTGAACTGAACCTGGTATGCAGGGACTTGAACCCAGTACGCAGTGAACTGAGCCCGGTACAGAGGGAACTGAACCCGGTACGCAGAGAACTGAACCCGGTGTGCAGGGAAATGAACCCGGTACAGAGGGAACTGAACCCGGTATGCAGGGAACTGGACCCAGTACACACTGAACTGAACCCGGTACAGAGGGAACTGAAAACAGTACACAGGGAACTGAACCCGGTACGCAGGGAACTGAACCCGGTACAGAGGGAACTGAACCCTATAAGCAGGGAACTGAAACCCGGTACGCAAGGAACTGAGCCCGCTATGCACGGAACTGAACCCGGTACGCAGTGAACTGAAATCGGTACGCAGGGAACTGAACACCGTACACAGGGAACTGAACCCGGAACGCAGTGAACTGAGCCCGGTATGCAGGGAACTGAACCCGGAACATAATGAATTGAACCCTGTACGCAGGGAACTGAACCCAGTATGCAGGGACTTGATCCCGGTACACAGGGAACTGAGCCCGGTATGCAGGGACTTGAACCCCGTACGCAGGGAACTGAACACGGTACGCAGGGAAATGAACCCAGTATGCTGGGAACTGAACCCGGTACGGAGGGAACTGAACCCAATAAACAGGGAACCGAACCTGGTACCCAGGGAACTGAACCCGGTACGCAGGGAACTGAACCCGATACAGAGGGAACTGAACCCAGTACGCAGGGAACAGAGCCCGGAACGCAGGGAACTGAACCCAGTACGCAGGGAACTGAACCCGGTACGCTGGGAACTGAACCCGGTACAGAGGGAACTGAACCCTGTAAGCAGGGAATGTAACCTGGTACGCAGGGCACTGAACCCGGTACACAGGGAACTGAACTCGGTACGCTGGGAACTGAACCCGGTACACTGGGAACTGAACCCAGTACAGAGGGAACTAAACCCGGTACGCAGGGAACTTAACCTGGTACGCAGGGAACTGAACCCCGTACGCAAGGAACTGAAGCCAGTACAGAGGGAAGTGAACCCAGTACACAGGGAACTGAACCCGGTACGCAGGGAACTGAACCCGGTACGCAAGGAACTGAAGCCGGTACAGAGGGAAGTGAACCCAGTACACAGGAAACTGAACCCGATACGCAGGGAACTGAACCCGGTACAGAGGGAACTGAACACTGTACGCAGGGAACTGAACCCGGTACAGAGGGAACTGAACCCAGTACACAGGGAACTGAAGCCGGTCCCCAGGGAACTGAACCCGGTACAGAGGGAACTGAACCCTGTACGCAGGGAACTGAACCAGGTACTCAGGGAACTGAATGCAGTTCACCGGGAACTGAACCCCATATGCAGGGAACAGAACCCCCTATGCAGGGAACTGAACACTGCAAGCAGGGAACTGAACCCGGTTCATTGGGAACTGAACCCGGTACAGAGGGAACTGAACCCAGTACACAGGGAACTGAACCAAGTATGCAGGGAACTGAACCCGGTACGCAGGGAACTGAACCCGGTACAGAGGGAACTGAACCCTGCACGCAGAGAAATGAATCCGGTACGCAGTGAACTGAAACCGGCACAGAAGGAACTGAACCCAGTACGCAGGGAACTGAGCCCGGTACGCAGGTAACAGAACCCAGTACGCAGGGAACTAAACCCAGTACAGAGGGAACTGAACCCAATAAGCAGGGACCTGAACCCGGTACGCCTGGAACTGAACCCTGTACGCAGGGAACTGAACCCGGTATGCAGGGAACTGAACCCTGTACGCAGGGAACTGAACCATGTATGCAGGGAACTGAACCACATACACAGTGAACTGAAACCCGTACACAGGGAACTGAACCCTGTACGCAGAAAACTGAACCCGTTACGGAGGGAACTGAACTCGGTACGCAGGGAACTGAACCCGGTACGCAGGGAACTGAACCCTGTAGGCAGGGAACTGAACCCTGTATGCAGGGAACTGAACCACATACGCAGTGAACTGAAACCCGTACACAGGGAACTGAACCCTGTACGCAGGGAACTGAACCCGGTACAGAGGGAACTGAAACCTATATGCAGGGAACCGAACCCCGTATGCAGGGAGCAGAACTCTGTACGCAGGGAACTGAATCCGGTATGCAGGGAACTGAACCCTGTAAGCAGGGAACTGAACCCTGTATGCAGGGAACTGAACCTGGTATGCAGGGACTTGAACCCCGTATGCAGGGAACTGAACCCAGTACGCAGGCAACTGAACCCCGTACGCAGGGAACTGAACCCGGTATGCAGGCAACTGAACCCCGTACGAAGGGAACTGAGCCCGGTAGGCAGGGAACTGAACCCCGTACGCAGGGCTCTGAACGGGGTACGCAGGCAACTGAACCCCGTTCGCAGGGAACTGAGCCCGTAGGCAGGGAATTGAACCCGGTACGCTGGGACTTGAAACCAGTACGCAGGGAACTGAACCCGGTACGCAGGAAACTGAACACCGTACGCTGGGAACTGAACCCAGTACGCAGTGAACTGAGCCCGGTACGCAGGGAACCAAACCCAGAATACAGGGAACTGAACCCTGTAAGCAGGGAACTGAAACCTGTACGCAGGGAACTGAACCCGGTATGCAGGGAACTGAAACCTGTACGCAGGGAACTTAACCCTATATGCAGGGAACTGAACCACATACGCAGGGAACTGAACCCTGCACGCAGGGAACTGAACCCGGTACAGAGGGAACTGAAACTTGTTTGCAGGGAACTGAACCCCATATGCAGGGAACTGAACCCCGTATGCAGGGAACTGAACCCTGTACGCAAGAAACAGAACGCGGTACAGAGGGAACTGAACCCTGTACGCAGGGAACTGAAGCTAGTACAAAGACAACTGAACCCGGTACGCAGGGAAGTGAACCCGGTACAAAGGCAACTGAACCCAGTACGCAGGGAGCGAAGCCCGGTACGCAGGGAACTGATCCTAGTACGCAGGGAACTGAACCCGGTACGCAGTGAACTGAGCCCAGTACGCAGGGAACTGAACCCGGTACAGAAGGAAATAAACCCTGTATGCACGGAACTGAACCCGGTACGCAGGGAACTGAATCAGTTCCGGTACGCAAGGAACTGAATCCAGTACACAGGGAAATGAACCCGTTACGCAGGGAACTGAATCCGGTACGCAGGGAACTGAACCTGGTATGCAGGGACTTGATACCGGTACGCAGGGAACTGAGCCCGGTATGCAGGGAACTGAACACGTACGCAGGGACTTGAACCCAGTATGCAGTGAACTGAGCCCAGTACAGAGGGAACTGAACCCGGTACGGAGAGAACTGAACCCGGTATGCAGGGAACTGAACCCGGTACAGAGGGAACTGAACTCTGTATGCAGGGAACTGAACCCGGTATGCAGGGAACTGAACCCAGTACACAGGGAACTGAACTCGGTACATAGGGAACTGAATCCAGTACACAGGGAAATGAACCTGGTACGTAGGGAACTGAATCCAGTACGCAGGGAACTGAACGCAGTACAAAGGGAACTGAACCCGGTACGCAGGGAACTGAACCCGGTACAGAGGGAACTGAACCGAGTACGCAGGGAACTGTGACTGGAACGCAGGGAACTGAAGCCATTACGCAGGGAACTGAACCCGGTACAGAGGGAACTGAAACCTATATGCAGGGAACCGAACCCCGTATGCAGGGAGCAGAACTCTGTACTCAGGGAACTGAATCCGGTAGGCAGGGAACTGAACCCTGTAAGCAGGGAACTGAACCATGTACGCAGGGAACTGAACCTGGTATGCAGGGACTTGAACCCCGTATGCAGGGAACTGAAACCTGTACGCAGGGAACTGAACACGGGACGCAGTGAACTGAACCTGGTACGCAGGAACTTGAACCCGTTACGCAGGGAACTGAGCCCGGTAAGCAGGGACATGAACCCCGTATGCAGGGAACTGAACCCAGTACGCAGGCAACTGAACCCCGTACGCAGGGAACTGAATCCGGTACGCAGGCAACTGAACCCCGTATGCAGGGAACTGAGCCCGGTAGGCAGGGAACTGAACCCCGTACGCAGGGCTCTGAACGGGGTACGCAGGCAACTGAACCCCGTTCGCAGGGAACTGAGCCCGGTAGGCAGGGAACTGAACCTGGTACGCTGGGAACTGAACCCCGAACGCTGGGAACTGAACCCAGAATGCAGTGAACTGAGCCCGGTACGCGGGGAACTGAACCCAGTACGCAGGGAACTGAACCCGGAACACAGGGAACTGAACCCTGTAAGCAGGGAACTGAAACCTGTACGCAGGGAACTGAACCCGGTACGCAGGGAACTGAAACCTGTACGCAGGGAACTTAACCCTATATGCAGGGAAATGAACCACATACGCAGGGAACTGAAACCCGTACACAGGGAACTGAACCCTGCACGCAGGGAACTGAACCCGGTACAGAGGGAACTGAAACTTGTTTGCAGGGAACTGAACCCCATATGCAGGGAACTAAACCCCGTATGCAGGGAACTGAACCCTGTACGCAAGAAACAGAACGCGGTACAGAGGGAACTGAACCCTGTACGCAGGGAACTGAAGCTAGTACAAAGACAACTGAACCCGGTACGCAGGGAAGTGAACCCGGTACAAAGGCAACTGAACCCAGTACGCAGGGAGCGCAGCCCGGTACGCAGGGAACTGATCTTAGTACGCAGGGAACTGAACCCGGTACGCAGTGAACTGAGCCCAGTACGCAGGGAACTGAACCCGGTACAGAAGGAAATAAACCCTGTATGCACGGAACTGAACCCGGTACGCAGGGAACTGAATCAGTTCCGGTACGCAGGGAACTGAATCCAGTACACAGGGAAATGAACCCGTTACGCAGGGAACTGAATCCGGTACGCAGGGAACTGAATGCAGTACAAAGGGAAGTGAACCCGGTACGCAGGGAACTGAACCCCGTACAGAGGGAACTGAACCGAGTACGCAGGGAACTGCGTCCGGTACGCAGGGAACAGAACCCGGTACAGAGAGAACTGAACACTGTAGGCAGGGAACTTAACCTGGTACGCAGGGAACTGAACACTGTACGCAGGGAACTGAACCCGGTACAGAGGGAACTGAACCATGTATGCAGGGAACTAAACACTGTACGCAGGGAACTGAAACCAGAACACAGAGAACTGAACTCGGTACACAGGGAACTGAACCCGGTACACTGGGAGCTGAACCCGGTACAGAAGGAACTGAACCCAGTACGCAGGGAACTGAACCATTTACGCAGGGAACTGAACGCAGTACACAGGTAACTGAACCCCATACACAGGGAACAGAATCCCCTATGCAGGGAACTGAACCCGGTACGTTGGGAACTGAACCCGGTACAGAGGGAACTGAACCCGGTACACACGGAACTGATCCCTGCACGCAGGGAACTGAATCCGGGACGCAGGGAACTGAACGCAGTACACAGGGAACTGAACCCGGTATGCAGTGAACTGAACCCGGCACAGAGGGAACTGAACCCAGTACGCAGGGAACTGTGACCGGAACGCAGGGAACTGAAGCCATTACGCAGGGAACTGAACCCGGTACAGAGGGAACTGAAACCTATATGCAGGGAACCGAACCCCGTATGCAGGGAGCAGAACTCTGTACGCAGGGAACTGAATCCGGTAGGCAGGGAACTGAACCCTGTAAGCAGGGAACTGAACAATGTACGCAGGGAACTGAACCTGGTATGCAGGGACTTGAACCCCGTATGCAGGGAACTGAAACCTGTACGCAGGGAACTGAACACGGGATGCAGTGAACTGAACCTAGTACGCAGGAACTTGAACCCGTTACGCAGGGAACTGAGACCGGTTAGCAGGGACATGAATCCCGTACGCAGGGAACTGAACCCAGTACGCAGGCAACTGAACCCCGTATGCAGGGAACTGAGCCCGGTAGGCAGGGAACTGAACCTCGTACGCAGGGCTCTGAATGGGGTACGCAGGCAACTGAATCCCGTTCGCATGGAACTGAGCCCGGTAGGCAGGGAACTGAACCTGGTACGCTGGGACTTGCACCCAGTACGCAGGGAACTGAACCCGGTACGCTGGGAACTGAACCCCGTACGCTGGGAACTGAACCCAGTACGCAGTGAACTGAGCCCGGTACGCAGGGAACTGAACCCAGAATACAGGGAACTGAACCCTGTAAGCAGGGACTGAAACCTGTACGCAGGGAACTGAGCCCGGTATGCAGGGACTTGAACACCGTACGCCGGGAACTGAACCCTGTACGCAGGGAATTGAAACCGGTACGCAGTGAACTGAACCTGGTATGCAGGGACTTGAACCCAGTACGCAGTGAACTGAGCCCGGTACAGAGGGAACTGAACCCGGTACGCAGAGAACTGAACCCGGTGTGCAGGGAAATGAACCCGGTACAGAGGGAACTGAACCCGGTATGCAGGGAACTGGACCCAGTACACACTGAACTGAACCCGGTACAGAGGGAACTGAAAACAGTACACAGGGAACTGAACCCGGTACGCAGGGAACTGAACCCGGTACAGAGGGAACTGAACCCTATAAGCAGGGAACTGAAACCCGGTACGCAAGGAACTGAGCCCGCTATGCACGGAACTGAACCCGGTACGCAGTGAACTGAAATCGGTACGCAGGGAACTGAACACCGTACACAGGGAACTGAACCCGGAACGCAGTGAACTGAGCCCGGTATGCAGGGAACTGAACCCGGAACATAATGAATTGAACCCTGTACGCAGGGAACTGAACCCAGTATGCAGGGACTTGATCCCGGTACACAGGGAACTGAGCCCGGTATGCAGGGACTTGAACCCCGTACGCAGGGAACTGAACACGGTACGCAGGGAAATGAACCCAGTATGCTGGGAACTGAACCCGGTACGGAGGGAACTGAACCCAATAAACAGGGAACCGAACCTGGTACCCAGGGAACTGAACCCGGTACGCAGGGAACTGAACCCGATACAGAGGGAACTGAACCCAGTACGCAGGGAACAGAGCCCGGAACGCAGGGAACTGAACCCAGTACGCAGGGAACTGAACCCGGTACGCTGGGAACTGAACCCGGTACAGAGGGAACTGAACCCTGTAAGCAGGGAATGTAACCTGGTACGCAGGGCACTGAACCCGGTACACAGGGAACTGAACTCGGTACGCTGGGAACTGAACCCGGTACACTGGGAACTGAACCCAGTACAGAGGGAACTAAACCCGGTACGCAGGGAACTTAACCTGGTACGCAGGGAACTGAACCCCGTACGCAAGGAACTGAAGCCAGTACAGAGGGAAGTGAACCCAGTACACAGGGAACTGAACCCGGTACGCAGGGAACTGAACCCGGTACGCAAGGAACTGAAGCCGGTACAGAGGGAAGTGAACCCAGTACACAGGAAACTGAACCCGATACGCAGGGAACTGAACCCGGTACAGAGGGAACTGAACACTGTACGCAGGGAACTGAACCCGGTACAGAGGGAACTGAACCCAGTACACAGGGAACTGAAGCCGGTCCCCAGGGAACTGAACCCGGTACAGAGGGAACTGAACCCTGTACGCAGGGAACTGAACCAGGTACTCAGGGAACTGAATGCAGTTCACCGGGAACTGAACCCCATATGCAGGGAACAGAACCCCCTATGCAGGGAACTGAACACTGCAAGCAGGGAACTGAACCCGGTTCATTGGGAACTGAACCCGGTACAGAGGGAACTGAACCCAGTACACAGGGAACTGAACCAAGTATGCAGGGAACTGAACCCGGTACGCAGGGAACTGAACCCGGTACAGAGGGAACTGAACCCTGCACGCAGAGAAATGAATCCGGTACGCAGTGAACTGAAACCGGCACAGAAGGAACTGAACCCAGTACGCAGGGAACTGAGCCCGGTACGCAGGTAACTGAACCCAGTACGCAGGGAACTAAACCCAGTACAGAGGGAACTGAACCCAATAAGCAGGGACCTGAACCCGGTACGCCTGGAACTGAACCCTGTACGCAGGGAACTGAACCCGGTATGCAGGGAACTGAACCCTGTACGCAGGGAACTGAACCACATACACAGTGAACTGAAACCCGTACACAGGGAACTGAACCCTGTACGCAGAAAACTGAACCCGTTACGGAGGGAACTGAACTCGGTACGCAGGGAACTGAACCCGGTACGCAGGGAACTGAACCCTGTAGGCAGGGAACTGAACCCTGTATGCAGGGAACTGAACCACATACGCAGTGAACTGAAACCCGTACACAGGGAACTGAACCCTGTACGCAGGGAACTGAACCCGGTACAGAGGGAACTGAAACCTATATGCAGGGAACCGAACCCCGTATGCAGGGAGCAGAACTCTGTACGCAGGGAACTGAATCCGGTATGCAGGGAACTGAACCCTGTAAGCAGGGAACTGAACCCTGTATGCAGGGAACTGAACCTGGTATGCAGGGACTTGAACCCCGTATGCAGGGAACTGAAACCTGTACGCAGGGAACTGAACACGGGACGCAGTGAACTGAACCTGGTACGCAGGAACTTGAACCCGTTACGCAGGGAACTGAGCCCGGTAAGCAGGGACATGAACCCCGTATGCAGGGAACTGAACCCAGTACGCAGGCAACTGAACCCCGTACGCAGGGAACTGAATCCGGTACGCAGGCAACTGAACCCCGTATGCAGGGAACTGAGCCCGGTAGGCAGGGAACTGAACCCCGTACGCAGGGCTCTGAACGGGGTACGCAGGCAACTGAACCCCGTTCGCAGGGAACTGAGCCCGGTAGGCAGGGAACTGAACCTGGTACGCTGGGAACTGAACCCCGAACGCTGGGAACTGAACCCAGAATGCAGTGAACTGAGCCCGGTACGCGGGGAACTGAACCCAGTACGCAGGGAACTGAACCCGGAACACAGGGAACTGAACCCTGTAAGCAGGGAACTGAAACCTGTACGCAGGGAACTGAACCCGGTACGCAGGGAACTGAAACCTGTACGCAGGGAACTTAACCCTATATGCAGGGAAATGAACCACATACGCAGGGAACTGAAACCCGTACACAGGGAACTGAACCCTGCACGCAGGGAACTGAACCCGGTACAGAGGGAACTGAAACTTGTTTGCAGGGAACTGAACCCCATATGCAGGGAACTAAACCCCGTATGCAGGGAACTGAACCCTGTACGCAAGAAACAGAACGCGGTACAGAGGGAACTGAACCCTGTACGCAGGGAACTGAAGCTAGTACAAAGACAACTGAACCCGGTACGCAGGGAAGTGAACCCGGTACAAAGGCAACTGAACCCAGTACGCAGGGAGCGCAGCCCGGTACGCAGGGAACTGATCTTAGTACGCAGGGAACTGAACCCGGTACGCAGTGAACTGAGCCCAGTACGCAGGGAACTGAACCCGGTACAGAAGGAAATAAACCCTGTATGCACGGAACTGAACCCGGTACGCAGGGAACTGAATCAGTTCCGGTACGCAGGGAACTGAATCCAGTACACAGGGAAATGAACCCGTTACGCAGGGAACTGAATCCGGTACGCAGGGAACTGAATGCAGTACAAAGGGAAGTGAACCCGGTACGCAGGGAACTGAACCCCGTACAGAGGGAACTGAACCGAGTACGCAGGGAACTGCGTCCGGTACGCAGGGAACAGAACCCGGTACAGAGAGAACTGAACACTGTAGGCAGGGAACTTAACCTGGTACGCAGGGAACTGAACACTGTACGCAGGGAACTGAACCCGGTACAGAGGGAACTGAACCATGTATGCAGGGAACTAAACACTGTACGCAGGGAACTGAAACCAGAACACAGAGAACTGAACTCGGTACACAGGGAACTGAACCCGGTACACTGGGAGCTGAACCCGGTACAGAAGGAACTGAACCCAGTACGCAGGGAACTGAACCATTTACGCAGGGAACTGAACGCAGTACACAGGTAACTGAACCCCATACACAGGGAACAGAATCCCCTATGCAGGGAACTGAACCCGGTACGTTGGGAACTGAACCCGGTACAGAGGGAACTGAACCCGGTACACACGGAACTGATCCCTGCACGCAGGGAACTGAATCCGGGACGCAGGGAACTGAACGCAGTACACAGGGAACTGAACCCGGTATGCAGTGAACTGAACCCGGCACAGAGGGAACTGAACCCAGTACGCAGGGAACTGTGACCGGAACGCAGGGAACTGAAGCCATTACGCAGGGAACTGAACCCGGTACAGAGGGAACTGAAACCTATATGCAGGGAACCGAACCCCGTATGCAGGGAGCAGAACTCTGTACGCAGGGAACTGAATCCGGTAGGCAGGGAACTGAACCCTGTAAGCAGGGAACTGAACAATGTACGCAGGGAACTGAACCTGGTATGCAGGGACTTGAACCCCGTATGCAGGGAACTGAAACCTGTACGCAGGGAACTGAACACGGGATGCAGTGAACTGAACCTAGTACGCAGGAACTTGAACCCGTTACGCAGGGAACTGAGACCGGTTAGCAGGGACATGAATCCCGTACGCAGGGAACTGAACCCAGTACGCAGGCAACTGAACCCCGTATGCAGGGAACTGAGCCCGGTAGGCAGGGAACTGAACCTCGTACGCAGGGCTCTGAATGGGGTACGCAGGCAACTGAATCCCGTTCGCATGGAACTGAGCCCGGTAGGCAGGGAACTGAACCTGGTACGCTGGGACTTGCACCCAGTACGCAGGGAACTGAACCCGGTACGCTGGGAACTGAACCCCGTACGCTGGGAACTGAACCCAGTACGCAGTGAACTGAGCCCGGTACGCAGGGAACTGAACCCAGAATACAGGGAACTGAACCCTGTAAGCAGGGACTGAAACCTGTACGCAGGGAACTGAGCCCGGTATGCAGGGACTTGAACACCGTACGCCGGGAACTGAACCCTGTACGCAGGGAATTGAAACCGGTACGCAGTGAACTGAACCTGGTATGCAGGGACTTGAACCCAGTACGCAGTGAACTGAGCCCGGTACAGAGGGAACTGAACCCGGTACGCAGAGAACTGAACCCGGTGTGCAGGGAAATGAACCCGGTACAGAGGGAACTGAACCCGGTATGCAGGGAACTGGACCCAGTACACACTGAACTGAACCCGGTACAGAGGGAACTGAAAACAGTACACAGGGAACTGAACCCGGTACGCAGGGAACTGAACCCGGTACAGAGGGAACTGAACCCTATAAGCAGGGAACTGAAACCCGGTACGCAAGGAACTGAGCCCGCTATGCACGGAACTGAACCCGGTACGCAGTGAACTGAAATCGGTACGCAGGGAACTGAACACCGTACACAGGGAACTGAACCCGGAACGCAGTGAACTGAGCCCGGTATGCAGGGAACTGAACCCGGAACATAATGAATTGAACCCTGTACGCAGGGAACTGAACCCAGTATGCAGGGACTTGATCCCGGTACACAGGGAACTGAGCCCGGTATGCAGGGACTTGAACCCCGTACGCAGGGAACTGAACACGGTACGCAGGGAAATGAACCCAGTATGCTGGGAACTGAACCCGGTACGGAGGGAACTGAACCCAATAAACAGGGAACCGAACCTGGTACCCAGGGAACTGAACCCGGTACGCAGGGAACTGAACCCGATACAGAGGGAACTGAACCCAGTACGCAGGGAACAGAGCCCGGAACGCAGGGAACTGAACCCAGTACGCAGGGAACTGAACCCGGTACGCTGGGAACTGAACCCGGTACAGAGGGAACTGAACCCTGTAAGCAGGGAATGTAACCTGGTACGCAGGGCACTGAACCCGGTACACAGGGAACTGAACTCGGTACGCTGGGAACTGAACCCGGTACACTGGGAACTGAACCCAGTACAGAGGGAACTAAACCCGGTACGCAGGGAACTTAACCTGGTACGCAGGGAACTGAACCCCGTACGCAAGGAACTGAAGCCAGTACAGAGGGAAGTGAACCCAGTACACAGGGAACTGAACCCGGTACGCAGGGAACTGAACCCGGTACGCAAGGAACTGAAGCCGGTACAGAGGGAAGTGAACCCAGTACACAGGAAACTGAACCCGATACGCAGGGAACTGAACCCGGTACAGAGGGAACTGAACACTGTACGCAGGGAACTGAACCCGGTACAGAGGGAACTGAACCCAGTACACAGGGAACTGAAGCCGGTCCCCAGGGAACTGAACCCGGTACAGAGGGAACTGAACCCTGTACGCAGGGAACTGAACCAGGTACTCAGGGAACTGAATGCAGTTCACCGGGAACTGAACCCCATATGCAGGGAACAGAACCCCCTATGCAGGGAACTGAACACTGCAAGCAGGGAACTGAACCCGGTTCATTGGGAACTGAACCCGGTACAGAGGGAACTGAACCCAGTACACAGGGAACTGAACCAAGTATGCAGGGAACTGAACCCGGTACGCAGGGAACTGAACCCGGTACAGAGGGAACTGAACCCTGCACGCAGAGAAATGAATCCGGTACGCAGTGAACTGAAACCGGCACAGAAGGAACTGAACCCAGTACGCAGGGAACTGAGCCCGGTACGCAGGTAACTGAACCCAGTACGCAGGGAACTAAACCCAGTACAGAGGGAACTGAACCCAATAAGCAGGGACCTGAACCCGGTACGCCTGGAACTGAACCCTGTACGCAGGGAACTGAACCCGGTATGCAGGGAACTGAACCCTGTACGCAGGGAACTGAACCACATACACAGTGAACTGAAACCCGTACACAGGGAACTGAACCCTGTACGCAGAAAACTGAACCCGTTACGGAGGGAACTGAACTCGGTACGCAGGGAACTGAACCCGGTACGCAGGGAACTGAACCCTGTAGGCAGGGAACTGAACCCTGTATGCAGGGAACTGAACCACATACGCAGTGAACTGAAACCCGTACACAGGGAACTGAACCCTGTACGCAGGGAACTGAACCCGGTACAGAGGGAACTGAAACCTATATGCAGGGAACCGAACCCCGTATGCAGGGAGCAGAACTCTGTACGCAGGGAACTGAATCCGGTATGCAGGGAACTGAACCCTGTAAGCAGGGAACTGAACCCTGTATGCAGGGAACTGAACCTGGTATGCAGGGACTTGAACCCCGTATGCAGGGAACTGAACCCAGTACGCAGGCAACTGAACCCCGTACGCAGGGAACTGAACCCGGTATGCAGGCAACTGAACCCCGTACGAAGGGAACTGAGCCCGGTAGGCAGGGAACTGAACCCCGTACGCAGGGCTCTGAACGGGGTACGCAGGCAACTGAACCCCGTTCGCAGGGAACTGAGCCCGTAGGCAGGGAATTGAACCCGGTACGCTGGGACTTGAAACCAGTACGCAGGGAACTGAACCCGGTACGCAGGAAACTGAACACCGTACGCTGGGAACTGAACCCAGTACGCAGTGAACTGAGCCCGGTACGCAGGGAACCAAACCCAGAATACAGGGAACTGAACCCTGTAAGCAGGGAACTGAAACCTGTACGCAGGGAACTGAGCCCAGTATGCAGGGACTTGAACACCGTACGCCGGGAACTGAACCCGGTATGCAGGCAACTGAAGCCCGTACGAAGGGAACTGAGCCCGGTAGGCAGGGAACTGAGCCCGGTACGCAGGGAACTGAACCTAGTAGGCTGGGAACTGAACCCGGTACAGAGGGAACTGAACCATTTATGCAGGGAACTGAACCCGGTACGCAGGGACCTGAACCCGGTACGCAGTGAACTGAGCCCGGTACGTATGGAACTGAACCCGGAAAACAGGGAACTGGAACCTGTACGCATGGAACTGAACCCCATATTCAGGGAACAGAACCCCCTATGCAGGGAGCAGAACCCTCTACGCAGGGAACTGAATCCGGTAGGCAGGGAATTGAACACTGTAAGCAGGGAACTGAAACCTGCAGAAAGTGAACTGAGCCCGGTATGCAGGGACTTGAACCCCCTACGCAGGGAACTGGACCCAGTCCGCAGGGAACTGAGCCCAGTAGGCATTGAACTGAACCCTGTACGCAGGGACTTGAACCCAGTACGAAGGGAACTGAGCACGGTACACAGGGAACTGAACTGGTACGCAGGGAACTGAACCTGATACAGAGGGAACTGAACCCGGTACGCTGGGAACTGAACCCGGTACAGAGGGAACTGAACCCAGTACACCGGGAACTGAACCCGGAACACAGGGAACTGTACCTGGTACAGAGGGAACTGAACCCTGTACGCAGGGAACTGAACACGGTACGCAGGGAAATGAACGCAGTACATAGGGAACTGAACACGGTACGCAGGGAAAAGAACACGGTACAGAGGGAACTGAACCCAGTACGCAGGGAACTGAGCCCTGTACGCAGGGAACTGAACCCAGTACGCAGGGAACTGAACCCGGTACGCAGGGAACTGAACCCAGTACGCAGGGAACTGGACCCGGTACGCTAGGAACTGAACCCGGTACAGAGGGAACTGAACACTGTACGCAGGGAACTTAACCTGGTTCACAGGGAACGGAACCCCATACGCAGGGAACTGAAACCGGTACGCTGGGAACTGAACCCGGTACGCTGGGAAATGAACCCGGTACACAGAGAACTGAGCCCGGTACGCAGTGATCTGAACCTGGTATGCAGGGACTTGAACCCGGTACGCAGGGAATTGAACGCGATACGAAGGGACCTGAGCCCGGTATGCAGGGACCTGAGACTGGTACACAGGGACTTGAACCCGATATGCAAGGACCTGAACCCGATACGCAGGGAAATTAACCCGATATGCAGGGAAATGAAAGCGGTACGCCGGGAGCTGAACCCGGTAGGCAGGGAACTGAACCCTGTACATAGGGAACTGAAACCTGTACGTAGGGAACTAAGCCCGGTACGCAGGGAACTGAAGCCTGTACACAGGGAACTGAGCCCGGTACGCAGGGAACTGAACCCTGTACCCAGGGAACTGAGCCCGGTACGCAGGGAACTCAACCCGGTACAGAGGGAACTGAAGCTGGTACGCTGGGACCTGTACCCGGTATGCTGGGAACTGAACCCGGTACAGAGGGAACTGAGCCCGGTACAGAGGGAACTGAAACCTGTACGCAGGGAACAGCACCCTGTATGCAGGGAACTGAACCACGTACGCAGGGAACTGAAACCCCTACACAGGGATCTGAACCCTGTACGCAGGGCACTAAACACGGTACAGAGGGAACTGAAACCTGTATGCTGTGAAGTGAACCCGGTACGAAGGCAACTGAATCCATTACGCAGGGAACTGAACCCACTACGCAGGGAACTGAGCCCAGTACGAATGGATCTGAAACCGGTACACAGGGAACTGAGCCTGGTATGCAGGGACTTGAACCCAGTACGCAGGGAAATGAGCACGGTACACAGGGAACTTAACCTGGTATGCAGGGAACCTAACCCGGTTCACAGGGAACGGAACCCCGTACGCAGGGAACTGAAACCGGTACGCTGGGAACTGAACCCGGTACGCTTGGAAATGAACCTGGTACCCAGAGAACTGAGCCCGGTACGCAGTGATCTGAACCTGGTACGCAGGGACTTGAACCCGGTACGCAGGGAATTGAACACTGTAAGCAGGGAACTGAACCATGTACGCAGGGAACTGAACCCGATACAGAGGGAACTGAACCCTGTATGCAGGGAACAGAACCCGGTACGCTGGGAACTGAACCCGGTACAGAGGGAACTGCACCCAGTACACCGGGAACTGAACCCGGAACACAGGGAACTGAACCTGGTACAGAGGGAACTGAACCCTGTACGCAGGGAACTGAACACGGTATGCAGGGAACTGAACACGGTACAGAGGGAACTGAACCCAGTACGCAGGGAACTGAGCCCTGTACGCAGGGAACTGAACCCAATACGCAGGGAACTGGACCCGGTACGCTAGGAACTGAACCCGGTACAGAGGGAACTGAACACTGTACACAGGGAACTTAACCTGGTACGCAGGGAACCTAACCCGGTTCACAGGGAACGGAACCCCATACGCAGGGAACTGAAACCGGTACGCTGGGAACTGAACCCGGTACCCAGAGAACTGAGCCCGGTACGCAGTGATCTGAACCTGGTATGCAGGGACTTGAACCCGGTACGCAGGGAATTGAACGCGATACGCAGGGACCTGAGCCCGGTATGCAGGGACCTGAGACTGGTACACAGGGACTTGAACCCGATATGCAGGGACCTGAACCCGATACGCAGGGAAATTAACCCGATATGCAGGGAACTGAACCCGGTACATAGGGAATTGAAACCTGTACGTAGGGAACTGAGCCCGGTACGCAGGGAACTGAACCCTGTACGCAAGGAACTGAGCCCGGTACGCAGGGAACTCAACCCGGTACAGAGGGAACTGAAGCTGGTACGCTGGGACCTGAACCCGGTACAGAGGGAACAGAGCCCGGTACAGAGGGAACTGAAACCTGTACGCAGGGAACAGCACCCTGTATGCAGGGAACTGAACCAAATACGCAGGGAACTGAAACCCGTACACAGGGATCTGAACCCTGTACGCAGGGCACTGAACACGGTACAGAGGGAACTGAAACCTGTATGCAGTGAAGTGAACCCGGTACGAAGGCAACTGAATCCATTACGCAGGGAACTGAACCCAGTACGCAGGGAACTGAGCCCGGTACGAATGGAACTGAAACCGGTACGCAGGGAACTGAGCCTGGTATGCAGGGACTTGAACCCAGTACGCAGGGAACTGAACCCGGTTCGCAGTGAACTGAGCCCGGTACATAGGGAACTGAACCCGGAACACAGGGAACTGAACCCTGTACGCAGGGAACTGAACCCCATATGCAGGGAGCAGAACCCTGCACGCAGGGAACTGAATCCGGTAGGCAGGGAACTGAACACTGTAAGCAGGGAACTGAACCCTGCAGAAAGGGAACTGAGACCGGTATGCAGGGACTTGAACCCCGTACGCAGGAAACTGAACCATGTACGCAGGGAACTGAGCCCGGTATGCAGGGACTTGAACCCCGTACGCTGGGAACTGAACCGGGTACGCAGGGAACTGAGCCCGGTAGGCATTGAACTGAACCCTGTACGCAGGGACTTGAACCCAGTACGAAGGGAACTGAGCACGGTACACAGGGAACTGAACTGGTACGCAGGGAACTGAACCCGATACGCTGGGAACTGAACCCGGTACAGAGGGAAATGAACCCAGTATGCAGGGAACTGAGCCCGGTACGCAGGGAGCTGAACCCATCACGCAAGGAACTGAACCCGGTACACAGGGAACTTAACCTGGTACGCAGGGAACTGAACCTGGTACACAGGGAACTGAACCCGGTACGCAGGGAACTGAACCCGGTATGCTGGGAACTGAACCCGGTACGCTGGGAACTGAACCCGGTACAGAGGGAAATGAACCCAGTATGCAGAGAACTGAGCCCAATACGCAGGGAGCCGAACCCATTACGCAGGGAACTGAACCCGCTACGCAGGGAACTTAACCTGGTACGCAGGGGACTGAACCAGGTACACAGGGAACTGAACCCGGTACGCAGTTAACTGTACCCGGTACGCTGGGAACTGAACCCGGTATGCAGGGAAATGAACCAGGTACAGAGAAAACTGAGCCCGGTACGCAGGGAACTGAACCCTGTACGCAGGTAATTTAACCCTGTATGCAGGGAAATGATCAACATACGCAGGGAACTGAATCCTGTACACAGGGAACTGAATCCTGTACGCAGGGAACTGACCCCGGTACAGAGGGAGCTGAAACCTGTATGCAGGGAACTGAACACCGTATGCAGGGAATTGAACCCGGTACACAGGGAACTGAGCCCGGTACGCAGGGAACTGAACCGTGTTTGCAGGGAACTGAACACTGTACGCTCGGAACTGAACACGGTACGCTGGGAACTGAACCCGGTATGCTGGGAACTGAACCCGGTACGCTGGGAACTGAACCCGGTACGCTGGGAACTGAACCCGGTACAGAGGGAAATGAACCCAGTATGCAGGGAACTGAGTCCGGTACGCAGGGAGCTGAACCCATTACGCAGGGAACTGAACCCTGTACGCAGGTAATTTAACCCTGTATGCAGGGAAATGATCAACATACGCAGGGAACTGAAACCTGTACACAGGGAACTGAATCCTGTACGCAGGGAACTGACCCCGGTACAGAGGGAGCTGAAACCTGTATGCAGGGAACTGAACACCGTATGCAGGGAATTGAACCCGGTACACAGGGAACTGAGCCCGGTACGCAGGGAACTGAACCGTGTTTGCAGGGAACTGAACACTGTACGCTCGGAACTGAACACGGTACGCTGGGAACTGAACCCGGTATGCTGGGAACTGAACCCGGTACGCTGGGAACTGAACCCGGTACGCTGGGAACTGAACCCGGTACAGAGGGAAATGAACCCAGTAGGCAGGGAACTGAGTCCGGTACGCAGGGAACTGAACCCGGTACAGAGGGAACTGAACCCAGTACGCTGGGAACTGAACCCAGTACGCTGGGAACTGAACCCAGTACGCTGGGAACTGAACCCAGTACGCTGGGAACTGAACCCGGTACAGAGGGAAATGAACCCAGTATGCAGGGAACTGAGCCCGGTACGCAGGGAGCCAAACACATTACACAGGGAACTGAACCCCCTATGCAGGGAACTTAACCTGGTACGCAGGGAACTGAACCCGGTACACAGGGAACTGAACCCGGTAAGCAGTTAACTGAACCCGGTACGCTGGGAACTGAACCCGGTATGCAGGGAAATGAACCAGGTACAGAGAGAACTGAGCCCGGTACGCAGGGAACTGAACCCTGTACGCAGGTAACTTAACCCTGTATGCAGGGAAATGAACAACATACTCAGGGAACTGAAACCCGTATACAGGGAACTGAACCCTGTACGCACGGAACTGACCCCGGTACAGAGGGAACTGAAACCTGCATGCAGGGAACTGAACACCGTATGCAGGGAACTGAACCCGGTATGCAGGCAACTGAACCCCGTACGCAGGGAACTGAACCCCGTACGCAGGGAACTGAACCCCGTACGCAGGGAACTGAACCCAGTACGTAGGGAACTGAAAACTGTATGTAAGGAACTGAACCCGGTACGCAAGGAACAGAACCCGGTACGCAGGGAACTGAACCCTGTACGCAGGGAACTGAACCTAGTACAAGGAGAACTGAACCCAGTACGCAGGGACCTGAATCCGGTACGAAGGGACTTGAACCCGGTACGCAGGGAACTGAACACCCTACGCAGGGAACTGAACCCGTTACGCAGTGAACTGAGCCCGGTACGCAGGGAACTGAAACCGGAACACAGGGAACTGAACCCTCTATGCAGGGAACAGAACCCTGTACGCAGCGAACTGAACCCTGTACGCAGGGAACTGAGCCCGGTATGCAGGGACTTGAACCCTGTACGCAGAGAACTGAACCCCGTACGCAGGGAACTGAGCACGGTACCCAGAGAACTGAGCCCGGTACGCAGTGATCGGAACCTGGTACGCAGGGACTTGAACCCGGAACGCAGGGAATTGAACCCGATATGCAGGGACCTGAGCCCGGTATGCAGGGACCTGAACCCGATAAGCAGGGACCTGAGCCCGGTACACAGGGACTTGAACTCGATATGCACGGACCTGAACTCGATACGCAGGGAAATGAACCCGACATGCAGGGAACTGAACGCGGTACCCCGCGAGCTGAACCCGGTAGGCAGGGAACTGAACCCGGTACATAGGGAACTGAAACCTGTACGTAGGGAACTGAGCCCGGTACGCAGGGAACTGAACCCTGTACGCAGGGAACTGAGCACGGTATGCAGGGAACTGAACCCGGTACACAGGGAACTGAAGCTGGTACGCTGGGACCTGAACCCGGTATGCTGGGAACTAAACCCGGTACAGATGGAACTGAGCCCGGTACAGAGGGAACTGAACCCTGTACGCATGGAACAGAACCCTGTACGCAGGGAACTGAACCACATACACAGGGAACTGAAACCCCTACACAGGGATCTGAACCCTGTACGCAGGGCACTAAACACGGTACAGAGGGAACTGAAACCTGTATGCTGTGAAGTGAACCCGGTACGAAGGCAACTGAATCCATTACGCAGGGAACTGAACCCACTACGCAGGGAACTGAGCCCAGTACGAATGGATCTGAAACCGGTACACAGGGAACTGAGCCTGGTATGCAGGGACTTGAACCCAGTACGCAGGGAAATGAGCACGGTACACAGGGAACTTAACCTGGTATGCAGGGAACCTAACCCGGTTCACAGGGAACGGAACCCCGTACGCAGGGAACTGAAACCGGTACGCTGGGAACTGAACCCGGTACGCTTGGAAATGAACCTGGTACCCAGAGAACTGAGCCCGGTACGCAGTGATCTGAACCTGGTACGCAGGGACTTGAACCCGGTACGCAGGGAATTGAACGCGATACGCAGGGACCTGAGCCCGGTATGCAGGGACTTGAACCCGATATGCAGGGACCTGAACCCGATACGCAGGGAAATGAACCCGACATGCAGGGAACTGAACGCGGTACGCCGGGAGCTGAACCCGGTAGGCAGGGAACTGAACCCGGTACATAGGGAACTGAAATCTGTACGTAGGGAACTGAGCCCGGTACGCAGGGAACTGAACCCTGTATGCAGGGAACTGAACACGGTACGCAGGGAAATGAACGCAGTACATAGGGAACTGAACACGGTACGCAGGGAACTGAACACGGTACAGAGGGAACTGAACCCTGTACGCATGGAACTGAACCCAGTACACAGGGAACTAAACCCGGTATGCAGGGAACTGAACCAGGTACAGAGGGAACTGAACCCTGTACGCAGGGAACTGAACCCGGTAAGCAGGGAACTGAACGCAGTACACAGGGAACTGAACCCGATACGCAGGGAACTGAACCCGGTACAGAGGGAACTGAAACCAGTACGCAGGGACCTGAGCCCGGTACGCAGGGAACTGAACCCAGTACGCTGGGAACTGAACACGGAACGCAGGGAACTGAACCCGATACAGAGCGAACTGAACCCTGTACGCAGGGAACTGAACCTTGTACGCAGGGAACTGAACACGGTACACAGGGACTGAACCCCGTACGCAGGGAACTGAACCCGGTACGCTGGGAACAGAACCCGGTACGCTGGGAACTGAACCCGGTACAGAGGGAACTGAACCCAGCATGCAGGGTACTGAGCCCGGTACGCAGGGAACTGAACCTAGTAGGCTGGGAACTGAACCCGGTACAGAGGGAACTGAACCATTTACGCAGGGAACTGAACCCGTTACGCAGGGAACTGAACCCGGTACGCAGTGAGCTGAGGCCGGTACGTATGGAACTGAACACGGAAAACAGGGAACTGGAACCTGTAGGCATGGAACTGAACCCCATGTTCAGGGAACAGAACCCCCTATGCAGGGAGCAGAACCCTCTACGCAGGGAACTGAATCCGGTAGGCAGGGAATTGAACACTGTAAGCGGGGAACTGAAACCTGCAGAAAGTGAACTGAGCCCGGTATGCAGGGACTTGAACCCCGTACGCAGGGAACTGAACCCAGTACGCAGGGAACTGAGCCTGGTATGCAGGGACTTGAACCCAGTACGAAGGGAACTGAGCACGGTACACAGGGAACTTAACCTGGTATGCAGGGAACCTAACCCGGTTCACAGGGAACGGAACCCCGTACGCAGGGAACTGAACCCGGTACGCTGGGAACTGAACCCGGTACGCTGGGAAATGAAGCTGGTACCCAGAGAACTGAGCACGGTACGCAGTGATCTGAACCTGGTACGCAGGGACTTGAACCCGGTACGCAGGGAATTGAACGCGATACGAAGGGACCTGAGCCCGGTATGCAGGGACTTGAACCCGATATGCAGGGAACTGAACGCGGTACATAGGGAACTGAAACCTGTACGTAGGGAACTGAGCCCGGTACGCAGGGAACTGAACCCTGTATGCAGGGAACTGAACACGGTACGCAGGGAAATGAACGCAGTACATAGGGAACTGAACACGGTACGCAGGGAACTGAACACGGTACAGAGGGAACTGAACCCTGTACGCATGGAACAGAACCCTGTATGCAGGGAACTGAACCACATACGCAGGGAACTGAAACCCGTACGCAGGGAACTGAACCCTGCACGCAGGGAACTGAACCCGGTAGAGAGGGAACTGAAACCTGTTTGCAGGGAACTGAACCCCCTATGCAGGGACCTGAACCCGATACGCAGGGAAATGAACCCGACATGCAGGGAACTGAACGCGGTACGCTGGGAAATGAACCCAGTACCCAGAGAACTGAGCCCGGTACGCAGTGATTTGAACCTGCTACGCAGGGACTTGAACCCGGTACGCAGGGAATTGAACCCGATATGCAGGGACCTGAACCCGATACGCAGGGAAATGAACCCGACATGCAGGGAACTGAACGCGGTACGCCGCGAGCTGAACCCGGTAGGCAGGGAACTGAACCCGGTACATAGGGAACTGAAACCTGTACGTAGGGAACTGAGCCCGGTACGCAGGGAACTGAACCCTGTACGCAGGGAACTGAGCCCGGTACGCAGGGAACTGAACCCGGTACAGAGGGAACTGAGCCCGGTACAGAGGGAACTGAACCCTGTACGCATGGAACAGAACCCTGTACGCAGGGAACTGAACCCAGTACGCAGGGAACTGAGCCCAGTACGAATGGATCTGAAACCGGTACACAGGGAACTGAGCCTGGTATGCAGGGACTTGAACCCAGTACGCAGGGAAATGAGCACGGTACACAGGGAACTTAACCTGGTATGCAGGGAACCTAACCCGGTTCACAGGGAACGGAACCCCGTACGCACGGAACTGAAACCGGTACGCTGGGAACGGAACCCGGTACGCTTGGAAATGAACCTGGTACCCAGAGAACTGAGCCCGGTACGCAGTGATCTGAACCTGGTACGCAGGGAATTGAACCCGGTACGCAGGGAATTGAACGCGATACGCAGGGACCTGAGCCCGGTATGCAGGGACTTGAACCCGATATGCAGGGACCTGAAGCCGATACGCAGGGAAATGAGCCCGATATGCAGGGAACTGAACGCGGTACGCCGGGAGCTGAACCCGGTAGGCAGGGAACTGAACCCGGTACATAGGGAACTGAAACCTGCACGTAGGGAACTGAGCCCGGTACGCAGGGAACTGAACCCTGTATGCAGGGAACAGAACACGGTACGCAGGGAAATGAACGCAGTACATAGGGAACTGAACACGGTACGCAGGGAACTGAACACGGTACAGAGGGAACTGAACCCTGTACGCATGGAACAGAACCCTGTACGCAGGGAACTGAACCACATACGCAGGGAACTGAAACCCGTACACAGGGAACTGAACCCTGCACGCAGGGAACTGAACCCGGTAGAGAGGGAACTGAAACCTGTTTGCAGGGAACTGAACCCCTATGCAGGGACCTGAACCCGATACGCAGGGAAATGAACCCGACATGCAGGGAACTGAACGCGGTACGCCGCAAGCTGAACCCGGTAGGCAGGGAACTGAACCCGGTACATAGGGAACTGAAACCAGTACGTAGGGAACTGAGCCCAGTACGCAGGGAACTGAACCCTGTACGCTGGGAACTGAGCCCGGTATGCAGGGAACTGAACCCGGTACACAGGGAACTGAAGCTGGTACGCTGGGACCTGAACCCGGTATGCTGGGAACTAAACCCGGTAGAGGGAACTGAGCCCGGTACAGAGGGAACTGAAACCTGTACGCATGGAACAGAACCCTGTACGCAGGGAACTGAACCACATACGCAGGGAACTGAAACCCGTACTCAGGGATCTGAACCCTGTACGCAGGGCACTGAACACGGTACAGAGGGAACTGAAACCTGTGTGCTGTGAAGTGAACCCGGTACGAAGGCAACTGAATCCATTACGCAGGGAACTGAACCCAGTACTCAGGGAACTGAGCCTGGTATGCAGGGAATTGAACCCAGTACGCAGGGAAATGAGCACGGTACACAGGGAAGTTAACCTGGTATGCAGGGAACCTAACCCGGTTCACAGGGAACGGAACCCCGTACGCAGGGAACTGAAACCGGTACGCTGGGAACTGAACCCGGTACGCTGGGAAATGAACCTGGTACCCAGAGAACTGAGCCCGGTACGCAGTGATCTGAACCTGGTACGCAGGGACTTGAACCCGGTACGCAGGGAATTGAACGCGATACGCAGGGACCTGAGCCCGGTATGCAGGGACTTGAACCCGATATGCAGGGACCTGAAGCCGATACGCAGGGAAATGAGCCCGATATGCAGGGAACTGAACGCGGTACGCCGGGAGCTGAACCCGGTAGGCAGGGAACTGAACCCGGTACATAGGGAACTGAAACCTGCACGTAGGGAACTGAGCCCGGTACGCAGGGAACTGAACCCTGTATGCAGGGAACTGAACCCGGTATGCAGGGAAATGAACGCAGTACATAGGGAACTGAACACGGTACGCAGGGAACTGAACACGGTACAGAGGGAACTGAACCCGGTACGCAGGGAACTGAAACCTGTACGCAGGGAACTTAACCCTATATGCAGGGAACTGAACCACATACGCAGGGAACTGAAACCCGTACACAGGGAACTGAACCCTGCACGCAGCGAACTGAACCCGGTAGAGAGGGAACTGAAACCTGTTTGCAGGGAACTGAACCCCCTATGCAGGGATCTGAACCCGATACGCAGGGAAATGAACCCGACATGCAGGGAACTGAACGCGGTACATAGGGAGCTGAAACCTGTACGTAGGGAACTGAGCCCTGTACGCAGGGAACTGAACCCTGTACGCAGGGAACTGAACACGGTACAGAGGGAACTGAACCCTGTACGCATGGAACAGAACCCTGTATGCAGGGAACTGAACCACATACGCAGGGAACTGAAATCCGTACACAGGGAACTGAACCCTGCACGCAGGGAACTGAACCCGGTAGAGAGGGAACTGAAACCTGTTTGCAGGGAACTGAACCCCCTATGCAGGGACCTGAACCCGATACGCAGGGAAATGAACCCGACATGCAGGGAACTGAACGCGGTACGCCGCGAGCTGAACCCGGTAGGCAGGGAACTGAACCCGGTACATAGGGAACTGAAACCTGTACGTAGGGAACTGAGCCCAGTACGCAGGGAACTGAACCCTGTACGCAGGGAACTGAGCCCGGTATGCAGGGAACTGAACCCGGTACACAGGGAACTGAAGCTGGTACGCTGGGACCTGAACCCGGTATGCTGGGAACTAAACCCAGTACAGAGGGAACTGAGCCCGGTACAGAGGGAACTGAAACCTGTACGCATGGAACAGAACCCTGTACGCAGGGAACTGAACCACATACGCAGGGAACTGAAACCCGTACTCAGGGATCTGAACCCTGTACGCAGGGCACTGAACACGGTACAGAGGGAACTGAAACCTGTATGCTGTGAAGTGAACCCGGTACGAAGGCAACTGAATCCATTACGCAGGGAACTGAACCCAATACGCAGCGAACTGAGCCCGGTACGAATGGATCTGAAACCGGTACTCAGGGAACTGAGCCTGGTATGCAGGGACTTGAACCCAGTACGCAGGGAAATGAGCACGGTACACAGGGAACTTAACCTGGTATGCAGGGAACCTAACCCGGTTCACAGGGAACGGAACCCCGTACGCAGGGAACTGAAACCGGTACGCTGGGAACTGAACCCGGTACGCTGGGAAATGAACCAGGTACCCAGAGAACTGAGCACGGTACGCAGTGATCTGAACCTGGTACGCAGGGACTTGAACCCGGTACGCAGGGAATTGAACGCGATACGAAGGGACCTGAGCCCGGTATGCAGGGACTTGAACGCGATACGCAGGGAAATGAACCCGATATGCAGGGAACTGAACGCGGTACGCCGGGAGCTGAACGCGGTACGCCGGGAGCTGAACCCGGTAGGCAGGGAACTGAACCCGTTACATAGGGAGCTGAAACCTGTACGTAGGGAACTGAGCCCGGTACGCAGGGAACTGAACCCTGTACGCAGGGAACTGAACCCGGTATGCAGGGAAATGAACGCAGTACATAGGGAACTGAACACGGTACGCAGGGAACTGAACACGGTACAGAGGGAACTGAACCCTGTACGCATGGAACAGAACCCTGTATGCAGGGAACTGAACCACATACGCAGGGAACTGAAACCCGTACACAGGGAACTGAACCCTGCACGCAGGGAACTGAACCCGGTACAGAGGGAACTGAAACCTGTTTGCAGGGAACTGAACCCCCTATGCAGGGAACTGAACCCCGTATGCAGGGAACTGAAACCGGTACGCTGGGAACTGAACCCGGTACGCTGGGAAATGAACCCAGTACCCAGAGAACTGAGCCCGGTACGCAGTGATCTGAACCTGCTACGCAGGGAATTGAACCCGGTACGCAGGGAATTGAACCCGATATGCAGGGACCTGAACCCGATACGCAGGGAAATGAACCCGACATGCAGGGAACTGAACGCGGTACCCCGCGAGCTGAACCCGGTAGCCAGGGAACTGAACCCGGTACATAGGGAACTGAAACCTGTACGTATGGAACTGAGCCCGGTACGCAGGGAACTGAACCCTGTACGCAGGGAATTGAGCACGGTATGCAGGGAACTGAACCCGGTACACAGGGAACTGAAGCTGGTACGCTGGGACCTGAACCCGGTATGCTGGGAACTAAACCCGGTACAGATGGAACTGAGCCCGGTACAGAGGGAACTGAACCCTGTGCGTATGGAACAGAACCCTGTACGCAGGGAACTGAACCACATACGCAGGGAACTGAAACCCGTACACAGGGATCTGAACCCTGTATGCAGGGCACTGAACACGGTACAGAGGGAACTGAAACCTGTATGCTATGAAGTGAACCCGGTACGAAGGCAACTGAATCCATTACGCAGGGAACTGAACCCAGTACGCAGGGAAATGAGCCCGGTACGAATGGATCTGAAACCGGTACGCAGGGAACTGAGCCTGGTATGCAGGGACTTGAACCCAGTACGCAGGGAAATGAGCACGGTACACAGGGAACTTAACCTGGTATGCAGGGAACCTAACCCGGTTCACAGGGAACGGAACCCCGTACGCAGGGAACTGAAACCGGTACGCTGGGAACTGAACCCGGTACGCTTGGAAATGAACCTGGTACCCAGAGAACTGAGCCCGGTACGCAGTGATCTGAACCTGGTACGCAGGGACATGAACCCGGTACGCAGGGAATT
Organism: Carcharodon carcharias; assembly: GCF_017639515.1. Lineage (NCBI taxonomy): Eukaryota > Metazoa > Chordata > Chondrichthyes > Lamniformes > Lamnidae > Carcharodon > Carcharodon carcharias. The sequence continues at coordinate 236,117 of NC_054468.1, forward strand.
GAACGCAATACGCAGGGACCTGAGCCCAGTATGCAGGGACTTGAAACCGATATGCAGGGACCTGAACCCGATACGCCGGGAAATGAACCCGATATGCAGGGAACTGAACGCGGTACGCCGGGAGCTGAACCCGGTAGGCAGGGAACTGAACCCGGTACATAGGGAACTGAAACCTGTACGTAGGGAACTGAGCCCGGTACGCAGGGAACTGAACCCTGTATGCAGGGAACTGATCACGGTACGCAGGGAAATGAACGCAGTACATAGGGAACTGAACACGGTACGCAGGGAACTGAACACGGTACAGAGGGAACTGAACCCTATACGCATGGAACAGAAACCTGTATGCAGGGAACTGAACCACATACGCAGGGAACTGAAACCCGTACACAGGGAACTGAAACCTGCACGCAGGGAACTGAACCCGGTACAGAGGGAACTGAAACCTGTTTGCAGGGAACTGAACCCCCTATGCAGGGAACTGAACCATGTATGCAGGGAACTGAAACCGGTACGCTGGGAACTGAACCCGGTACGCTGGGAAATGAAACTGGTACCCAGAGAACTGAGCCCGGCACGCAGTGATCTGAACCTGGTACGCAGGGACTTGAACCCGGTACGCAGGGAATTGAACGCGATACGCAGGGACCTGAGCCCGGCATGCAGGGACTTGAACCCGATATGCAAGGACCTGAACCCGATACGCAGGGAAATGAACCCGATATGCAGGGAACTGAACGCGGTACGCCGGGAGCTGAACCCGGTAGGCAGGGAGCTGAACCCGGTACATAGGGAACTGAAACCTGTACGTAGGGAAATGAGCCCGGTACGCAGGGAACTGAACCCTGTATGCAGGGAACTGAACACGGTACGCAGGGAAATGAACGCAGTACATAGGGAACTGAACACGGTACGCAGGGAACTGAACACGGTACAGAGGGAACTGAACCCTGTACGCATGGAACAGAACCCTGTATGCAGGGAACTGAACCACATACGCAGGGAACATAAACCCGTACACAGGGAACTGAACCCTGCACGCAGGGAACTGAACACGGTAGAGAGGGAACTGAAACCTGTTTGCAGGGAACTGAACCCCCTATGCAGGGACCTGAACCCGATACGCAGGGAAATGAACCCGACATGCAGGGAACTGAACGCGGTACGCCGCGAGCTTAACCCGGTAGGCAGGGAACTGAACCGGGTACATAGGGAACTGATACCTGTACGTAGGGAACTGAGCCCAGTACGCAGGGAACTGAACCCTGTACGCAGGGAACTGAGCCCGGTATGCAGGGAACTGAACCTGGTACACAGGGAACTGAAGCTGGTACGCTGGGACCTGAACCCGGTATGCTGGGAACTAAACACGGTACAGAGGGAACTGAGCCCGGTACAGAGGGAACTGAACCCTGTACGCATGGAACAGAACCCTGTAAGCAGGGAACTGAACCACATACACAGGGAACTGAAACCCGTACTCAGGGATCTGAACCCTGTACGCAGGGCACTGAACACGGTACAGAGGGAACTGAAACCTGTATGCTGTGAAGTGAACCCGGTACGAAGGCAACTGAATACATTACGCAGGGAACTGAACCCACTACGCAGGGAACTGAGCCCAGTACGAATGGATCTGAAACCGGTACGCAGGGAACTGAGCCTGGTATGCAGGGAATTGAACCCAGTACGCAGGGAAATGAGCACGGTACACAGGGAACTTAACCTGGTATGCAGGGAACCTAACCCGGTTCACAGGGAACGGAACCCCGTACGCAGGGAACTGAAACCGGTACGCTGGGAACTGAACCCGGTACGCTGGGAAATGAACCCGGTACCCAGAGAACTGAGCCCGGTACGCAGTGATCTGAACCTGGTACGCAGGGACTTGAACCCGGTACGCAGGGAATTGAACGCGATACGCAGGGACCTGAGCCCGGTATGCAGGGACTTGAACACGATATGCAGGGACCTGAACCCGATACGCAGGGAAATGAACCCGATATGCAGGGAACTGAACGCGGTACGCCGGGAGCTGAATCCGGTAGGCAGGGAACTGAACCCGGTACATAGGGAACTGAAACCTGTACGTAGGGAACTAAGACCGGTACGCAGGGAACTGAACCCTGTATGCAGGGAACTGAACACGGTACGCAGGGAAATGAACGCAGTACATAGGGAACTAAACATGGTACGCAGGGAACTGAACACGGTACAGAGGGAACTGAACCCTGTACGCATGGAACAGAACCCTGTATGAAGGGAACTGAACCACATACGCAGGGAACTGAAACCCGTACACAGGGAACTGAACCCTGCACGCAGGGAACTGAACCCGGTACAGAGGGAACTGAAACTTGTTTGCAGGGAACTGAACCCCCTATGCAGGGAACTGAACCCCGCATGCAGGGAACTGAAACCGGTACGCTGGGAACAGAACCCGGTACGCTGGGAAATGAACCCAGTACCCAGAGAACTGAGCCCGGTACGCAGTGATGTGAACCTGCTACGCAGGGACTTGAACCCGGTACGCAGGGAATTGAACCCGATATGCAGGGACCTGAACCCGATACGCAGGGAAATGAACCCGACATGCAGGGAACTGAACGCGGTACGCCGCGAGCTGAACCCGGTAGGCAGGGAACTGAACCCGGTACATAGGGAACTGAAACCTGTACGTAGTGAACTGAGCCCGGTACGCAGGAAACTGAACCCTGTACGCAGGGAACTGAGCCCGGTACGCAGGGAACTGAACCCGGTACAGAGGGAACTGAAGCTGGTACGCTGGGACCTGAACCCGGTATGCTGGGAACTAAACCCAGTACAGAGGGAACTGAGCCCGGTACAGAGGGAATTGAACCCTGTACGCAGGGAACTGAACCACATACGCAGGGAATGAAACCCGTACACAGGGATCTGAACCCTGTACGCAGGGCACTGAACACGGTACAGAGGGAACTGAAACCTGTATGCTATGAAGTGAACCCGGTACGAAGGCAACTGAATCCATTACGCAGTGAACTGAACCCAGTACGCAGGGAACTGAGCCCGGTACGAATGGATCTGAAACCGGTACGCAGGGAACTGAGCCTGGTATGCAGGGACTTGAACCCAGTACGCAGGGAAATGAGCACGGTACACAGGGAACTTAACCTGGTATGCAGGGAACCTAACCCGGTTCACAGGGAACGGAACCCCGTACGCAGGGAACTGAAACCGGTACGCTGGGAACGGAACCCGGTACGCTTGGAAATGAACCTGGTACCCAGAGAACTGAGCACGGTACGCAGTGATCTGAACCTGGTACGCAGGGACTTGAACCCGGTACGCAGGGAATTGAACGCAATACGCAGGGACCTGAGCCCAGTATGCAGGGACATGAACCCGATATGCAGGGACCTGAACCCGATACGCAGGGAAATGAACCCGATATGCAGGGAACTGAACGCGGTACGCCGGGAGCTGAACCCGGTAGGCAGGGAACTGAACCCGGTACATAGGGAACTGAAACCTGTACGTAGGGAACTGAGCCCGGTACGCAGGGAACTGAACCCTGTATGCAGGGAAGTGAACACGGTACGCAGGGAAATGAATGCAGTACATAGGGAACTGAACACGGTACGCAGGGAACTGAACACGGTACAGAGGGAACTGAACCCTGTACGCATGGAACAGAACCCTGTATGCAGGGAAATGAACCACATACGCAGGGAACTGAAACCCGTACACAGGGAACTGAACCCTGCACGCAGGGAACTGAACCCGGTACAGAGGGAACTGAAACCTGTTTGCAGGGAACTGAACCCCCTATGCAGGGAACTGAACCCCGTATGCAGGGAACTGAAACCGGTACGCTGGCAACTGAACCCGGTACGCTGGGAAATGAACCCAGTACCCAGAGAACTGAGCCCGGTACGCAGTGATCTGAACCTGGTACGCAGGGACTTGAACCCGGTACGCAGGGAATTGAACGAGTTACGCAGGGACCTGAGCCCGGTATGCAGGGACTTGAACCCGATATGCAGGGACCTGAACCCGATACGCAGGGAAATGAACCCGACATGCAGGGAACTGAACGCGGTACGCCGCGAGCTGAACCCGGTACGCAGGGAACTGAACCCGGTACATAGGGAACTGAAACCTGTACGTAGGGAACTGAGCCCGGTACGCAGGGAACTGAACCCTGTACGCAGGGAACTGAGCCCGGTACGCAGGGAACTGAACCCGGTGCACAGGGAAATGAAGCTGGTAAGCTGGGACCTGAACCCGGTATGCTGGGAACTAAACCCGGAACAGAGGGAACTGAGCCCGGTACAGAGGGAACTGAACCCTGTACGCATGGAACAGAACCCTGTACGCAGGGAACTGAACCACATACGCAGGGAACTGAAACGCGTACACAGGGATCTGAACCCTGTACGCAGGGCACTGAACTCTTTACAGAGGGAACTGAAACCTGTATGCTGTGAAGTGAACCCGGTACGAAGGCAACTGAATCCATTACGCAGGGAACTGAACCCAATACGCAGGGAACTGAGCCCGGTGCGAATGGATCTGAAACCGGTACGCAGGGAACTGAGCCTGGTATGCAGGGACTTGAACCCAGTACGCAGGGAACTGAACACTGTTCGCAGTGAACTGAGCCCGGTACATAGGGAACTGAACCCGGAACACAGGGAACTGAACCCTGTATGCAGGGAACTGAACCCCATATGCAGGGAGCAGAACCCTGCACGCAGGGAACTGAATCCGGTAGGCAGGGAACTGAACCCTGCAGAAAGGGAACTGTGACCGGTATGCAGGGACTTGAACCCCGTACGCAGGAAACTGAACCATGTACGCAGGGAACTGAGCCCGGTATGCAGGGACTTGAACCCCGTACGCTGGGAACTGAACCAGGTACGCAGGGAACTGAGCCCGGTATGCAGGGACTTGAACCCCGTACGCTGGGAACTGAACCAGGTACGCAGGGAACTGAGCCCGGTATGCAGGGACTTGAACCCCGTACGCAGTGAACTGAACCCGGTGCGCAGGGAACTGATCCCGGTATGCAGGGACTTGAACTCCGTACGCAGGGAACTGAACCCGGTACGCAGGGAACTGAGCCCGGTAGGCAGGGTACTGAACCCTGTACGCAGGGACTTGAATCCAGTTCGAAGGGAACTGAGCACGGTAAGCAGGGAACTGAACAAGTACGCAGGGATCTGAACCCGATAGAGAGAGAACTGAACCCTGTATGCGGGGAACTGAACCCGGTAGGCTGGGAACTGAACACGGTACAGAGGGAACTGAACCCAGTACACCGGGAACTGAACTCGGTACGCAGGGAAATGAACCTGGTACAGAGGGAACTGAACCCTGTACAAAGGGAACTGAACCCAGTACGCAGGGAACTGAGCGCAGTACGCAGGGAACTGAACCCAGTACGCAGGGAACTGAACTCGGTACGCAGGGAACTGAACCCGGTACAGTGGGAACTGAACACTGTATGCAGGGAACTTAACCCGGTACACAGGGAACGGAATCCCGTACGCAGGGAACTGAACCCGGTACGCAGGGAACTGAACCCGGTACACAGGGAACTGAACTCGGTACGCTGGGAACTGAACCCGGTACAGAGGGAACTGAACCCAGTACACAGGGAACTGAACCCGGTACGCATTGAACTGAACCCGGTACAGAGGGAACTGAATCCTGTACGCAGGGAAATGAATCCGGTAGGCAGGGAACTGAACACTGTAAGCAGGGAACTGAACCCTGCAGAAAGGGAAATGAGCCCGGTATGCAGGGACCTGAACCCCGTACGCAGGGAACTGGACCCAGTCCGCAGGGAACTGAGCCCAGTAGACATTGAACTGAACCCTGTACGCAGGGACTTGAACCCAGTACGAAGGGAACTGAACCCAGTACACAGGGAACTGAACTGGTAGGCAGGGAACTGAACCCGATACAGAGGGAACTGAACCCTGTACGCAGGGAACTGAACACGGTACGCAGGGAAATGAACGCAGTACATGGGGAACTGAACACGGTACGCAGGGAACTGAACACGGTACGCAGGGAACTGAGCCCTGTACGCAGGGAACTGAACCCTGTATGCAGGGAACTGAACCACATACGCAGGGAACATAAACCCGTACACAGGGAACTGAACCCTGCACGCAGGGAACTGAACCCGGTAGAGAGGGAACTGAAACCTGTTTGCAGGGAACTGAACCCCCTATGCAGGGACCTGAACCCGATACGCAGGGAAATGAACCCGACATGCAGGGAACTGAACGCGGTACGCCGCGAGCTGAACCCGGTAGGCAGGGAACTGAACCGGGTACATAGGGAACTGATACCTGTACGTAGGGAACTGAGCCCAGTACGCAGGGAACTGAACCCTGTACGCAGGGAACTGAGCCCGGTATGCAGGGAACTGAACCTGGTACACAGGGAACTGAAGCTGGTACGCTGGGACCTGAACCCGGTATGCTGGGAACTAAACCCGGTACAGAGGGAACTGAGCCCGGTACAGAGGGAACTGAACCCTGTACGCATGGAACAGAACCCTGTAAGCAGGGAACTGAACCACATACACAGGGAACTGAAACCCGTACTCAGGGATCTGAACCCTGTACGCAGGGCACTGAACACGGTACAGAGGGAACTGAAACCTGTATGCTGTGAAGTGAACCCGGTACGAAGGCAACTGAATCCATTACGCAGGGAACTGAACCCACTACGCAGGGAACTGAGCCCAGTACGAATGGATCTGAAACCGGTACGCAGGGAACTGAGCCTGGTATGCAGGGACTTGAACCCAGTACGCAGGGAAATGAGCATGGTACACAGGGAACTTAACCTGGTATGCAGGGAACCTAACCCGGTTCACAGGGAACGGAACCCCGTACGCAGGGAACTGAAACCGGTACGCTGGGAACTGAACCCGGTACGCTGGGAAATGAACCCGGTACCCAGAGAACTGAGCCCGGTACGCAGTGATCTGAACCTGGTACGCAGGGACTTGAACCCGGTACGCAGGGAATTGAACGCGATACGCAGGGACCTGAGCCCGGTATGCAGGGACTTGAACACGATATGCAGGGACCTGAACCCGATACGCAGGGAAATGAACCCGATATGCAGGGAACTGAACGCGGTACGCCGGGAGCTGAATCCGGTAGGCAGGGAACTGAACCCGGTACATAGGGAACTGAAACCTGTACGTAGGGAACTAAGACCGGTACGCAGGGAACTGAACCCTGTATGCAGGGAACTGAACACGGTACGCAGGGAAATGAACGCAGTACATAGGGAACTAAACATGGTACGCAGGGAACTGAACACGGTACAGAGGGAACTGAACCCTGTACGCATGGAACAGAACCCTGTATGAAGGGAACTGAACCACATACGCAGGGAACTGAAACCCGTACACAGGGAACTGAACCCTGCACGCAGGGAACTGAACCCGGTACAGAGGGAACTGAAACTTGTTTGCAGGGAACTGAACCCCCTATGCAGGGAACTGAACCCCGCATGCAGGGAACTGAAACCGGTACGCTGGGAACAGAACCCGGTACGCTGGGAAATGAACCCAGTACCCAGAGAACTGAGCCCGGTACGCAGTGATGTGAACCTGCTACGCAGGGACTTGAACCCGGTACGCAGGGAATTGAACCCGATATGCAGGGACCTGAACCCGATACGCAGGGAAATGAACCCGACATGCAGGGAACTGAACGCGGTACGCCGCGAGCTGAACCCGGTAGGCAGGGAACTGAACCCGGTACATAGGGAACTGAAACCTGTACGTAGTGAACTGAGCCCGGTACGCAGGAAACTGAACCCTGTACGCAGGGAACTGAGCCCGGTACGCAGGGAACTGAACCCGGTACAGAGGGAACTGAAGCTGGTACGCTGGGACCTGAACCCGGTATGCTGGGAACTAAACCCAGTACAGAGGGAACTGAGCCCGGTACAGAGGGAATTGAACCCTGTACGCAGGGAACTGAACCACATACGCAGGGAACTGAAACCCGTACACAGGGATCTGAACCCTGTACGCAGGGCACTGAACACGGTACAGAGGGAACTGAAACCTGTATGCTATGAAGTGAACCCGGTACGAAGGCAACTGAATCCATTACGCAGTGAACTGAACCCAGTACGCAGGGAACTGAGCCCGGTACGAATGGATCTGAAACCGGTACACAGGGAACTGAGCCTGGTATGCAGGGACTTGAACCCAGTACGCAGGGAAATGAGCACGGTACACAGGGAACTTAACCTGGTATGCAGGGAACCTAACCCGGTTCACAGGGAACGGAACCCCGTACGCAGGGAACTGAAACCGGTACGCTGGGAACTGAAACCGGTACGCTGGGAAATGAACCTGGTACCCAGAGAACTGAGCCCGGTACGCAGTGATCTGAACCTGGTACGCAGGGACTTGAACCCGGTACGCAGGGAATTGAACGCAATACGCAGGGACCTGAGACCAGTATGCAGGGACTTGAACCCGATATGCAGGGACCTGAACCCGATACGCTGGGAAATGAACCCAATATGCAGGGAACTGAACGCGGTACGCCGGGAGCTGAACCCGGTAGGCAGGGAACTGAACCCGGTACATAGGGAACTGAAACCTGCACGTAGGGAACTGAGCCCGGTACGCAGGGAACTGAACCCTGTATGCAGGGAAGTGAACACGGTACGCAGGGAAATGAATGCAGTACATAGGGAACTGAACACGGTACGCAGGGAACTGAACACGGTACAGAGGGAACTGAACCCTGTACGCATGGAACAGAACCCTGTATGCAGGGAAATGAACCACATACGCAGGGAACTGAAACCCGTACACAGGGAACTGAACCCTGCACGCAGGGAACTGAACCCGGTACAGAGGGAACTGAAACCTGTTTGCAGGGAACTGAACCCCCTATGCAGGGAACTGAACCCCGTATGCAGGGAACTGAAACCGGTACGCTGGCAACTGAACCCGGTACGCTGGGAAATGAACCCAGTACCCAGAGAACTGAGCCCGGTACGCAGTGATCTGAACCTGGTACGCAGGGACTTGAACCCGGTACGCAGGGAATTGAACGAGTTACGCAGGGACCTGAGCCCGGTATGCAGGGACTTGAACCCGATATGCAGGGACCTGAACCCGATACGCAGGGAAATGAACCCGACATGCAGGGAACTGAACGCGGTACGCCGCGAGCTGAACCCGGTAGGCAGGGAACTGAACCCGGTACATAGGGAACTGAAACCTGTACGTAGGGAACTGAGCCCGGTACGCAGGGAACTGAACCCTGTACGCAGGGAACTGAGCCCGGTACGCAGGGAACTGAACCCGGTGCACAGGGAAATGAAGCTGGTAAGCTGGGACCTGAACCCGGTATGCTGGGAACTAAACCCGGAACAGAGGGAACTGAGCCCGGTACAGAGGGAACTGAACCCTGTACGCATGGAACAGAACCCTGTACGCAGGGAACTGAACCACATACGCAGGGAACTGAAACGCGTACACAGGGATCTGAACCCTGTACGCAGGGCACTGAACTCTTTACAGAGGGAACTGAAACCTGTATGCTGTGAAGTGAACCCGGTACGAAGGCAACTGAATCCATTACGCAGGGAACTGAACCCAATACGCAGGGAACTGAACCCGGTGCGAATGGATCTGAAACCGGTACGCAGGGAACTGAGCCTGGTATGCAGGGACTTGAACCCAGTACGCAGGGAACTGAACACTGTTCGCAGTGAACTGAGCCCGGTACATAGGGAACTGAACCCGGAACACAGGGAACTGAACCCTGTATGCAGGGAACTGAACCCCATATGCAGGGAGCAGAACCCTGCACGCAGGGAACTGAATCCGGTAGGCAGGGAACTGAACACTGTAAGCAGGGAACTGAACCCTGCAGAAAGGGAACTGTGACCGGTATGCAGGGACTTGAACCCCGTACGCAGGAAACTGAACCATGTACGCAGGGAACTGAGCCCGGTATGCAGGGACTTGAACCCCGTACGCTGGGAACTGAACCAGGTACGCAGGGAACTGAGCCCGGTATGCAGGGACTTGAACCCCGTACGCAGTGAACTGAACCCGGTGCGCAGGGAACTGAGCCCGGTATGCAGGGACTTGAACCCCGTACGCAGGGAACTGAACCCGGTACGCAGGGAACTGAGCCCGGTAGGCAGGGTACTGAACCCTGTACGCAGGGACTTGAATCCAGTTCGAAGGGAACTGAGCACGGTAAGCAGGGAACTGAACAAGTACGCAGGGATCTGAACCCGATAGAGAGAGAACTGAACCCTGTATGCGGGGAACTGAACCCGGTAGGCTGGGAACTGAACACGGTACAGAGGGAACTGAACCCAGTACACCGGGAACTGAACTCGGTACGCAGGGAACTGAACCTGGTACAGAGGGAACTGAACCCTGTACAAAGGGAACTGAACCCAGTACGCAGGGAACTGAGCGCAGTACGCAGGGAACTGAACCCAGTACGCAGGGAACTGAACTCGGTACGCAGGGAACTGAACCCGGTACAGTGGGAACTGAACACTGTATGCAGGGAACTTAACCTGGTACGCAGGGAACCTAACCCGGTACACAGGGAACGGAATCCCGTACGCAGGGAACTGAACCCGGTACGCAGGGAACTGAACCCGGTACACAGGGAACTGAACTCGGTACGCTGGGAACTGAACCCGGTACAGAGGGAACTGAACCCAGTACACAGGGAACTGAACCCGGTACGCATTGAACTGAACCCGGTACAGAGGTAACTGAATCCTGTACGCAGGGAAATGAATCCGGTAGGCAGGGAACTGAACACTGTAAGCAGGGAACTGAACCCTGCAGAAAGGGAAATGAGCCCGGTACGCAGGGACCTGAACCCCGTACGCAGGGAACTGGACCCAGTCCGCAGGGAACTGAGCCCAGTAGACATTGAACTGAACCCTGTACGCAGGGACTTGAACCCAGTACGAAGGGAACTGAACCCAGTACACAGGGAACTGAACTGGTAGGCAGGGAACTGAACCCGATACAGAGGGAACTGAACCCTGTACGCAGGGAACTGAACACGGTACGCAGGGAACTGAACACGGTACGCAGGGAACTGAACACGGTACGCAGGGAACTGAGCCCTGTACGCAGGGAACTGAACCCAGTACGCAGGGAACTGGACCCGGTACGCTAGGAACTGAACCCGGTACAGAGGGAACTGAACCCTGTACGCTGGGAACTTAACCTGGTACGCAGGGAACCTAACCCGGTACACAGGGAACGGAACCCCGTACGCAGGGAACTGAAACCGGTACGCTGGGAACTGAACCCGGTACGCTGGGAAATGAATCCGGTACGCAGAGAACTGAGCCCGGTACGCAGTGATCTGAACCTGGTACGCAGGGACTTGAACCCGGTACGCAGGGAATTGAACACGATACGCAGGGACCTGAGCCCGGTATGCAGGGACTTGAACCCGATATGCAGGGACCTGAGACTGGTACACAGGGACTTGAACCCGATATGCAGGGACCTGAACCCGATACGCAGGGAAATGAAAGCGGTACGCAGGGAACTGAACACGGTACAGAGGGAACTGAACCCTGTATGCAGGAAACTGAAACCGGTACGCAGGGAACTGAACCCGGTACGCTGGGAAGTGAACGCAGTACATAGGGAACTGAACACGTTACGCAGGGAACTGAGCCCGGTACGCAGGGAACTGAACCCAGTACGCAGGGAACTGAACCCGGTACGCTCGGAACTGAACCCGGTACGCAGGGAACTGAACCCTGTAGGCAGGGAACATAACCTGGTATGCAGGGAACCTAACCCGGTGCACAGGGAACTGAACGCCGTACGCAGGGAACTGAATCCGGTACGCTGGGAGCTGAACCCGGTACGCTGGGAACTGAACCCGGTACAGAGAGAAGTGAAACCTGAACGTAGGGAACTGAGCCCGGTACGCAGGGAACTGAACCCTGTACGCAGGGAACTGAGCCCGGTACGCATGGAACTGAACCCGGTACACAGGGAACTGAAGCTGGTACGCTGGGACCTGAACCCGGTATGCTGGGAACTAAACCCGGTACAGAGGGAACTGAGCACGGTACAGAGGGAACTGAACCCTGTACGCATGGAACAGAACCCTGTACGCAGGGAACTGAACCACATACGCAGGGAACTGAACCCACTATGCAGGGAACTGAACTCGGTAGGCTGGGAACTGAACCCGGTACAGTGGGAACTGAACCCTGTACGCATGGAACAGAACCCTGTACGCAGGGAACTGAACCACATACGCAGGGAACTGAACCCACTATGCAGGGAACTGAACTCGGTAGGCTGGGAACTGAACCCGGTACAGTGGGAACTGAACCCTGTACGCAGGGAACTTAACCTGGTACGCAGGGAACCTAACACGGTACACAGGGAACGGAATCCCGTACGCAGGGAACTGAACCCGGTACGCTGGGAACTGAACCCGGTATGCAGGGACCTGAACCCCGTACGCAGGGAACTGAACCCAGTACGCAGGGAACTGAACCCAGTAGGCAGAGACCTGAACCCCGTACGCAGGGAACTGGACCCAGTCCGCAGGGAACTGAGCCCAGTAGGCATTGAACTGAACCCTGTACGCAGGGACTAGAACCCAGTACGAAGGGAACTGAGCACGGTACACAGGGAACTGAACTGGTACGCAGGGAACTGAACCCGATACAGAGGGAACCGAACGCTGTATGCAGGGAACAGAACCCGGTACGCTGGGAACTGAACCCGGTACAGAGGGAACTGCACCCAGTACACCGGGAACTGAACCCGGAACACAGGGAACTGAACCTGGTACAGAGGGAACTGAACCCTGTATGCAGGGAACTGAACACGGTATGCAGGGAAATGAACGCACTACATAGGGAACTGAACACGGTACAGAGGGAACTGAATACGGTACAGAGGGAACTGAACCCAGTACGCAGGGAACTGAGCCCTGTACGCAGGGAACCGAACCCAGTACGCAGGGAACTGGACCCGGTACGCTAGGAACTGAACCCGGTACAGAGGGAACTGAACCCTGTATGCTGGGAACTTAACCTGGTACGCAGGGAACTGAGCCTGGTATGCAGGGAATTGAACCCAGTACGCAGGGAAATGAGCACGGTACACAGGGAACTTAACCTGGTATGCAGGGAACCTAACCCGGTTCACAGGGAACGGAACCCCGTACGCAGGTAACTGAAACCGGTACGCTGGGAACTGAACCCGGTACGCTGGGATGTGAACCCGGTAACCAGAGAACTGAGCCCGGTACGCAGTGATCTGAACCTGGTACGCAGGGACTTGAACCCGGTACGCAGGGAATTGAACGCGATACGCAGGGACCTGAGCCCAGTATGCAGGGACTTGAACCCGATATGCAGGGACCTGAACCCGATACGCAGGGAAATGAACCCGATATGCAGGGAACTGAACGCGGTATGCCGGGAGCTGAACCCGGTAGGCAGGGAACTGAACCCGGTACATAGGGAACTGAAACCTGTACGTAGGGAACTGAGCCCGGTACGCAGGGAACTGAACCCTGTACGCAGGGAACTGAACACGGTACGCAGGGAACTGAACACGGTACAGAGGGAACTGAACCCTGTACGCATGGAACAGAACCCTGTATGCAGGGAACTGACCCACATACGCAGGGAACTGAAACCCGTACACAGGGAACTGAACCCTGCACGCAGGGAACTGAACCCGGTAGAGAGGGAACTGAAACCTATTTGCAGGGAACTGAACCCCCTCTGCAGGGAACTGAACCCCGTATGCAGGGAACTGAAACCGGTACGCTGGGAACTGAACCCGGTACGCTGGGAAATGAACCCGGTAACCAGAGAACTGAGCCCGGTACGCAGTGATCTGAACCTGGTACGCAGGGACTTGAACCCGATACGCAGGGAATTGAACGAGCTATGCAGGGACCTGAGCCCGGTATGCAGGGACTTGAACCCGATATGCAGGGACCTGAACCCGATACGCAGGGAAATGAACCCGACATGCAGGGAACTGAACGCGGTACGCCGGGAGCTGAACCCGGTAGGCAGGGAACTGAACCCGGTACATAGGGAACTGAAGCTGGTACGCTGGGACCTGAACCCGGTATGCTGGGAACTAAACCCGGTACAGAGGGAACTGAGCACGGTACAGAGGGAACTGAACCCTGTACGCATGGAACAGAACCCTGTACGCAGGGAACTGAACCACATACGCAGGGAACTGAACCCACTATGCAGGGAACTGAACTCGGTAGGCTGGGAACTGAACCCGGTACAGTGGGAACTGAACCCTGTACGCATGGAACAGAACCCTGTACGCAGGGAACTGAACCACATACGCAGGGAACTGAACCCACTATGCAGGGAACTGAACTCGGTAGGCTGGGAACTGAACCCGGTACAGTGGGAACTGAACCCTGTACGCAGGGAACTTAACCTGGTACGCAGGGAACCTAACACGGTACACAGGGAACGGAATCCCGTACGCTGGGAACTGAACCCGGTACGCTGGGAACTGAACCCGGTATGCAGGGACCTGAACCCCGTACGCAGGGAACTGAACCCAGTACGCAGGGAACTGAACCCAGTAGGCAGAGACCTGAACCCCGTACGCAGGGAACTGGACCCAGTCCGCAGGGAACTGAGCCCAGTAGGCATTGAACTGAACCCTGTACGCAGGGACTAGAACCCAGTACGAAGGGAACTGAGCACGGTACACAGGGAACTGAACTGGTACGCAGGGAACTGAACCCGATACAGAGGGAACCGAACGCTGTATGCAGGGAACAGAACCCGGTACGCTGGGAACTGAACCCGGTACAGAGGGAACTGCACCCAGTACACCGGGAACTGAACCCGGAACACAGGGAACTGAACCTGGTACAGAGGGAACTGAACCCTGTACGCAGGGAACTGAACACGGTATGCAGGGAAATGAACGCACTACATAGGGAACTGAACACGGTACGCAGGGAAATGAACGCACTACATAGGGAACTGAACACGGTACAGAGGGAACTGAATACGGTACAGAGGGAACTGAACCCAGTACGCAGGGAACTGAGCCCTGTACGCAGGGAACCGAACCCAGTACGCAGGGAACTGGACCCGGTACGCTAGGAACTGAACCCGGTACAGAGGGAACTGAACCCTGTATGCTGGGAACTTAACCTGGTACGCAGGGAACTGAGCCTGGTATGCAGGGAATTGAACCCAGTACGCAGGGAAATGAGCACGGTACACAGGGAACTTAACCTGGTATGCAGGGAACCTAACCCGGTTCACAGGGAACGGAACCCCGTACGCAGGTAACTGAAACCGGTACGCTGGGAACTGAACCCGGTACGCTGGGAAATGAACCCGGTAACCAGAGAACTGAGCCCGGTACGCAGTGATCTGAACCTGGTACGCAGGGACTTGAACCCGGTACGCAGGGAATTGAACGCGATACGCAGGGACCTGAGCCCAGTATGCAGGGACTTGAACCCGATATGCAGGGACCTGAACCCGATACGCAGGGAAATGAACCCGATATGCAGGGAACTGAACGCGGTATGCCGGGAGCTGAACCCGGTAGGCAGGGAACTGAACCCGGTACATAGGGAACTGAAACCTGTACGTAGGGAACTGAGCCCGGTACGCAGGGAACTGAACCCTGTACGCAGGGAACTGAACACGGTACGCAGGGAACTGAACACGGTACAGAGGGAACTGAACCCTGTACGCATGGAACAGAACCCTGTATGCAGGGAACTGACCCACATACGCAGGGAACTGAAACCCGTACACAGGGAACTGAACCCTGCACGCAGGGAACTGAACCCGGTAGAGAGGGAACTGAAACCTATTTGCAGGGAACTGAACCCCCTCTGCAGGGAACTGAACCCCGTATGCAGGGAACTGAAACCGGTACGCTGGGAACTGAACCCGGTACGCTGGGAAATGAACCCGGTACCCAGAGAACTGAGCCCGGTACGCAGTGATCTGAACCTGGTACGCAGGGACTTGAACCCGATACGCAGGGAATTGAACGAGCTATGCAGGGACCTGAGCCCGGTATGCAGGGACTTGAACCCGATATGCAGGGACCTGAACCCGATACGCAGGGAAATGAACCCGACATGCAGGGAACTGAACCCGGTACATAGGGAACTGAAACCTGTACGTAGGGAACTGAGCCCGGTACGCAGGGAATGAACCCTGTACGCAGGTTTCTGAGACCGGTATGCAGGGATCTGAACCCGGTACAGAGGGAACTGTAGCTGGTACGCTGGGACCTGAACCCGGTATGCTGGGAACTAAACCCGGTACAGAGGGAACTGAGCCCGGTACAGAGGGAACTGAACCCTGTACGCATGGAACAGAACCCTGTACGCAGGGAACTGAACCACATACGCAGGGAACTGAAACGCGTACACAGGGATCTGAACCCTGTACGCAGGGCACTGAACACGGTACAGAGGGAACTGAAACCTGTATGCTGTGAAGTGAACCCGGTACAAAGGCAACTGAATCCATTACGCAGGGAACTGAACCCAGTACGCAGGGAACTGAGCCCGGTATGAATGGATCTGAAACCGGTACGCAGGGAACTGAGCCTGGTATGCAGGCACTTGAACCCGGTACGCAGGGAACTGAACCCGGTTCGCAGTGAACTGAGCCCGGTACATAGGGAACTGAACCCGGAACACAGGGAACTGAACCCTGTACGCAGGGAACTGAACCCCATATGCAGGGAGCAGAACCCTGCACGCAAGGAACTGAATCCGGTAGGCAGGGAA
This sequence comes from Carcharodon carcharias, assembly GCF_017639515.1. Taxonomy (NCBI): domain Eukaryota; kingdom Metazoa; phylum Chordata; class Chondrichthyes; order Lamniformes; family Lamnidae; genus Carcharodon; species Carcharodon carcharias. The sequence continues at coordinate 252,949 of NC_054468.1, forward strand.
CTGAACACTGTAAGCAGGGAACTGAACCCTGCAGAAAGGGAACTGAGACCGGTATGCAGGGACTTGAACCCCGTACGCAGGAAACTGAACCATGTACGCAGGGAACTGAGCCCGGTATGCAGGGAACTAAACCCGGTACGCTCGGAACTGAACCCGGTACGCAGGGAACTGTACACTGTAGGCAGGGAACTTAACCTGGTACGCAGGGAACCTAACCCGGTGCACAGGGAACTGAACGCCGTACGCAGGGAACTGAATCCGGTACGCTGGGAGCTGAACCCGGTACGCTGGGAACTGAACCCGGTACAGAGAGAAGTGAAACCTGAACGTAGGGAACTGAGCCCGGTACGCAGGGAACTGAACCCTGTACGCAGGGAACTGAGCCCGGTACGCATGGAACTGAACCCGGTACACAGGGAACTGAAGCTGGTACGCTGGGACCTGAACCCGGTATGCTGGGAACTAAACCCGGTACAGAGGGAACTGAGCACGGTACAGAGGGAACTGAACCCTGTACGCATGGAACAGAACCCTGTACGCAGGGAACTGAACCACATACGCATGGAACTGAACCCACTATGCAGGGAACTGAACTCGGTAGGCTGGGAACTGAACCCGGTACAGTGGGAACTGAACCCTGTACGCATGGAACAGAACCCTGTACGCAGGGAACTGAACCACATACGCAGGGAACTGAACCCACTATGCAGGGAACTGAACTCGGTAGGCTGGGAACTGAACCCGGTACAGTGGGAACTGAACCCTGTACGCAGGGAACTTAACCTGGTACGCAGGGAACCTAACACGGTACACAGGGAACGGAATCCCGTACGCAGGGAACTGAACCCGGTACGCTGGGAACTGAACCCGGTATGCAGGGACCTGAACCCCGTACGCAGGGAACTGAACCCAGTACGCAGGGAACTGAACCCAGTAGGCAGAGACTTGAACCCCGTACGCAGGGAACTGGACCCAGTCCGCAGGGAACTGAGCCCAGTAGGCATTGAACTGAACCCTGTACGCAGGGACTAGAACCCAGTACGAAGGGAACTGAGCACGGTACACAGGGAACTGAACTGGTACGCAGGGAACTGAACCCGATACAGAGGGAACCGAACGCTGTATGCAGGGAACAGAACCCGGTACGCTGGGAACTGAACCCGGTACAGAGGGAACTGCACCCAGTACACCGGGAACTGAACCCGGAACACAGGGAACTGAACCTGGTACAGAGGGAACTGAACCCTGTATGCAGGGAACTGAACACGGTACGCAGGGAAATGAACGCACTACATAGGGAACTGAACACGGTACGCAGGGAACTGAATACGGTACAGAGGGAACTGAATACGGTACAGAGGGAACTGAACCCAGTACGCAGGGAACTGAGCCCTGTACGCAGGGAACCGAACCCAGTACGCAGGGAACTGGACCCGGTACGCTAGGAACTGAACCCGGTACAGAGGGAACTGAACCCTGTATGCTGGGAACTTAACCTGGTACGCAGGGAACTGAGCCTGGTATGCAGGGAATTGAACCCAGTACGCAGGGAAATGAGCACGGTACACAGGGAACTTAACCTGGTATGCAGGGAACCTAACCCGGTTCACAGGGAACGGAACCCCGTACGCAGGGAACTGAAACCGGTACGCTGGGAACTGAACCCGGTACGCTGGGAAATGAACCCGGTACACAGAGAACTGAGCCCGGTACGCAGTGATCTGAACCTGGTACGCAGGGACTTGAACCCGGTACGCAGGGAACTGAACGCGATACGCAGGGACCTGAGCCCAGTATGCAGGGACTTGAACCCGATATGCAGGGACCTGAACCCGATACGCAGGGAAATGAACCCGATATGCAGGGAACTGAACGCGGTATGCCGGGAGCTGAACCCGGTAGGCAGGGAACTGAACCCGGTACATAGGGAACTGAAACCTGTACGTAGGGAACTGAGCCCGGTACGCAGGGAACTGAACCCTGTACGCAGGGAACTGAACACGGTACGCAGGGAACTGAACACGGTACAGAGGGAACTGAACCCTGTACGCATGGAACAGAACCCTGTATGCAGGGAACTGACCCACATACGCAGGGAACTGAAACCCGTACACAGGGAACTGAACCCTGCACGCAGGGAACTGAACCCGGTAGAGAGGGAACTGAAACCTATTTGCAGGGAACTGAACCCCCTCTGCAGGGAACTGAACCCCGTATGCAGGGAACTGAAACCGGTACGCTGGGAACTGAACCCGGTACGCTGGGAAATGAACCCGGTACCCAGAGAACTGAGCCCGGTACGCAGTGATCTGAACCTGGTACGCAGGGACTTGAACCCGATACGCAGGGAATTGAACGAGCTACGCAGGGACCTGAGCCCGGTATGCAGGGACTTGAACCCGATATGCAGGGACCTGAACCCGATACGCAGGGAAATGAACCCGACATGCAGGGAACTGAACGCGGTACGCCGGGAGCTGAACCCGGTAGGCAGGGAACTGAACCCGGTAGATAGGGAACTGAAACCTGTACGTAGGGAACTGAGCCCGGTACGCAGGGAATGAACCCTGTACGCAGGTTTCTGAGACCGGTATGCAGGGATCTGAACCCGGTACAGAGGGAACTGTAGCTGGTACGCTGGGACCTGAACCCGGTATGCTGGGAACTAAACCCGGTACATAGGGAACTGAGCCCGGTACAGAGGGAACTGAACCCTGTACGCATGGAACAGAACCCTGTACGCAGGGAACTGAACCACATACGCAGGGAACTGAAACGCGTACACAGGGATCTGAACCCTGTACGCAGGGCACTGAACACGGTACAGAGGGAACTGAAACCTGTATGCTGTGAAGTGAACCCGGTACAAAGGCAACTGAATCCATTACGCAGGGAACTGAACCCAGTACGCAGGGAACTGAGCCCGGTATGAATGGATCTGAAACCGGTACGCAGGGAACTGAGCCTGGTATGCAGGCACTTGAACCCGGTACGCAGGGAACTGAACCCGGTTCGCAGTGAACTGAGCCCGGTACATAGGGAACTGAACCCGGAACACAGGGAACTGAACCCTGTACGCAGGGAACTGAACCCCATATGCAGGGAGCAGAACCCTGCACGCAAGGAACTGAATCCGGTAGGCAGGGAACTGAACACTGTAAGCAGGGAACTGAACCCTGCAGAAAGGGAACTGAGACCGGTATGCAGGGACTTGAACCCCGTACGCAGGAAACTGAACCATGTACGCAGGGAACTGAGCCCGGTATGCAGGGACTTGAACCCCGTACGCTGGGAACTGAACCGGGTACGCAGGGAACTGAGCCCGGTATGCAGGGACTTGAACCCCGTACGCAGGGAACTGAACCCGGTACGCAGGGAACTGAGCCCGGTATGCAGGGACTTGAACCCCGTACGCAGGGAACTGAACCCGGTACGCAGGGAACTGAGCCCGGTAGGCAGGGTACTGAACCCTGTACGCAGGGACTTGAATCCAGTTCGAAGTGATCTGAGCACGGTAAGCAGGGAACTGAACAAGTATGCAGGGATCTGAACCCGTTAGAGAGAGAACTGAACCCTGTATGCGGGGAACTGAACCCGGTAGGCTGGGAACTGAACACGGTACAGAGGGAACTGAACCCAGCACACCGGGAACTGAACTCGGTACGCAGGGAAATGAACCTGGTACAGAGGGAACTGAACCCTGTACAAAGGGAACTGAACCCAGTACGCAGGGAACTGAGCTCGGTACGCAGGGAACTGAACCCGGTACAGAGGGAACTGAACCCTGTACGCAGGGAACTTAACCTGGTACGCAGGGAACCTAACCCGGTACACAGGGAACGGAATCCCGTACGCAGGGAACTGAACCCGGTACGTTGGGAACTGAACCCAGTACGCTGGGAACTGAACCCGGTAGAGAGGGAACTGAACTCGGTGCAGAGGGAACTGCACCCAGTACGCAGGGAACTGAGCCCGGTACGCAGGGAACTGAACCTGGTACGCAGGGAACCTAACCCGGTACACAGGGAACGGAATCCCGTACGCAGGGAACTGAACCCGGTACAGAGGGAAATGAACCCTGTATGCCGGAAACTGAAACCGGTACGCAGGGAACTGAACCCAGTACACAGGGAACTGAACCCGGTACGCAGGTAACTGAACCCGGTACGCTGGGAAGTGAACGCAGTACATAGGGAACTGAACACGTTACGCAGGGAAATGAACCCGGTACAGAGGGAACTGCACCCAGAACGCAGGGAACTGAACACGGTACGCAGGGAAATGAACGCAGTACATAGGGAACTGAACACGGTACGCTCGGAACTGAACACGGTACAGAGGGAACTGAACCCAGTACGCAGGGAACTGAGCCCTGTACGCAGGGAACTGAACCCAGTATGCAGGGAACTGGACCCGGTACGCTAGGAACTGAACCCGGTACAGAGGGAACTGAACCCTGTACGCTGGGAACTTAACCTGGTACGCAGGGAACCTAACCCGGTTCACAGGGAATGGAACCCCGTACGCAGGTAACTGAAACCGCTACGCTGGGAACTGAACCCGGTACGCTGGGAAATGAACCCGGTACCCAGAGAACTGAGCACGGTACGCAGTGATCAGAACCTGGTACGCAGGGACTTGAACCCGGTACGCAGGGAATTGAACACTTTACGCAGGGACCTGAGCCCGGTATGCAGGGACCTGAACCAGATAAGCAGGGACCTGAGACGGGTACACAGGGACTTGAACCCGATATGCAAGGACCTGAACCCGATACGCAGGGAAATGAACCCGATATGCAGGGAACTGAACGCGGTACGCCTGGAGCTGAACCCGGTAGGCATGGAACTGAACCCGGTACATAGGGAACTGAAACCTGTACGTAGGGAACTGAGCCCGGTAAACAGGGAACTGAACCCTGTACGCAGGGAACTGAACCCGGTACGCAGGGAACTGAACCCGGTACAGAGGGAACTGAAGCTGGTACGCTGGGACCTGAACCCGGTATGCTGGGAACTAAACCCGGTACAGAGGGAACTGAGCCCGGTACAGAGGGAACTGAACCCTGTACGCAGGGAACAGAACCCTGTATGCAGGGAACTAAACCACGTACGCAGGGAACTGAAACCCGTACACAGGGATCTGAACCCTGTACGCAGGGCACTGAACACGGTACAGAGGGAACTGAAACCTGTATGCAGTGAAGTGAACCCAGTACGCAGGGAACTGAACCCGGTTCGCAGTGAACTGAGCCCGGTACATAGGGAACTGAACCCGGAACACAGGGAACTGAACCCTGTACGCAGGGAACTGAACCCAATATGCAGGGAGCAGAACCCTGCACGCAGGGAACTGAATCCGGTAGGCAGGGAACTGAACACTGTAAGCAGGGAACTGAACCCTGCAGAAAGGGAACTGAGACCGGTATGCTGGGACTTGAACCCCGTACGCAGGAAACTGAACCATGTACGCAGGGAACTGAGCCCGGTATGCAGGGACTTGAACCCCATACGCTGGGAACTGAACCGGGTACGCAGGGAACTGAGCCCGGTAGGCATTGAACTGAACCCTGTACGCAGGGACTTGAACCCAGTACGAAGGGAACTGAGCACGGTACACAGGGAACTGAACTGGTATGCAGGGAACTGAACCCGATACAGAGGGAACTGAACGCTGTATGCAGGGAACAGAACCCGGTACGCTGGGAACTGAACCCTGTACAGAGGGAACTGCACCCAGTACACCGGGAACTGAACCCGGAACACAGGCAACTGAACCTGGTACAGAGGGAACTGAACCCTGTACGCTGGGAACTGAACCCGGTACGCTGGGAAATAAACCCGGTACCCAGAGAACTGAGCCCGGTACGCAGTGATCTGAACCTGGTACGCCGGGACTTGAACCCGATACGCAGCGAATTGAACTCGATACGCAGGGACTTGAACCCGGTATGCAGGGACTTGAACCCGATATGCAGGGACCTGAACCCGATACGCAGGGAAATGAACCCGACATGCAGGGAACTGAACGCGGTACGCCGGGAGCTGAAAACGGTAGGCAGGGAACTGAACCCGGTACATAGGGAACTGAAACCTGTACGTAGGGAACTGAGCCCGGTACGCAGGGAATGAACCCTGTACGCAGGTTTCTGAGCCCGGTACGCAGGGATCTGAACCCGGTACAGAGGGAACTGAAGCTGGTACGCTGGGACCTGAACCCGGAATGCTGGGAACTAAACCCGGTACAGAGGGAACTGAGCCCGGTACAGAGGGAACTGAACCCTGTACGCATGGAACAGAAGCCTGTACGCAGGGAACTGAACCACATATGCAGGGAACTGAAACCCGTACACAGGGATCTGAACCCTGTATGCAGGGCACTGAACACGGTACAGAGGGAACTGAAACCTGTATGTTGTGAAGTGAACCCGGTACAAAGGCAACTGAATCCATTACGCAGGGAACTGAACCCAGTACGCAGGGAAATGAGCCCGGTACGAATGGATCTGAAACCGGTACGCAGGGAACTGAGCCTGGTATGCAGGCACTTGAACCCGGTACGCAGGGAACTGAACCCGGTTCGCAGTGAACTGAGCCCGGTACATAGGGAACTGAACCCGGAACACAGGGAACTGAACCCTGTACGCAGGGAACTGAACCCCATATGCAAGGAGCAGAACCCTGCACGCAGGGAACTGAATCCGGTAGGCAGGGAACTGAACACTGTAAGCAGGGAACTGAACCCTGCATAAAGGGAACTGAGACCGGTATGCAGGGACTTGAACCCCGTACGCAGGAAACTGAACCATGTACGCAGGGAACTGAGCCCGGTATGCAGGGACTTGAACCCCGTACGCTGGGAACTGAACCGGGTACGCAGGGAACTGAGCCCGGTATGCAGGGACTCGAACCCCGTACGCAGGGAACTGAACCCGGTGCGCAGGGAACTGAGCCCGGTATGCAGGGACTTGAACCCCGTACGCAGGGACCTGAACCCGGTACGCAGGAAACTGAGCCCGTTAGGCAGGGTACTGAACCCTGTACGCAGGGACTTGAATCCAGTTCGAAGGGAACTGAGCACGGTAAGCAGGGAACTGAACAAGTACGCAGGGATTTGAACCCGATAGAGAGAGAACTGAACCCTGTATGCGGGGAACTGAACCCGGTAGGCTGGGAACTGAACCCGGTACAGAGGGAACTGAACCCAGTACACCGGTAACTGAACTCGGTACGCAGGGAAATGAACCTGGTACAGAGGGAACTGAACCCTGTACAAAGGGAACTGAACCCAGTACGCAGGGAACTGAGCGCAGTACGCAGGGAACTGAACCCAGTACGCAGGGAACTGAACTCGGTACGCAGGGAACTGAACCCGGCACAGAGGAAACTGAACCCTGTACGCAGGGAACTTAACCTGGTACTCAGGGAACCTAACCCGGTACACAGGGAACGGAATCCCGTATGCAGGGAACAGAACCCGGTACGCTGGGAACTGAACCCGGTACAGAGGGAACTGAACCCAGTACACAGGGAACGGAATCCCGTACGCAGGGAACTGAACCCGGTACGCTGGGAACTGAACCCGGTACGCTGGGAACTGAACCCGGTAGAGAGGGAACTGAACCCAGTACACAGGGAACTGAACCCGGTACGCAATGAACTGAACCCGCTACAGAGGGAACTGAACCCAGTACGCAGGGAACTGAGCCCGGTATGCAGGGAACTGAACCCGGTACAGAGGGAACTGAAGCTGGTACGCTGGGACCTGAACCCGGTATGCTGGGAACTAAACCCGGTACAGAGGGCACTGAACCCGGTACAGAGGGAACTGAAACCTGTACGCATGGAACAGAAGCCTGTACGCAGGGAACTGAACCACATACGCAGGGAACTGAAACCCGTACACAGCGATCTGAACCCTGTACGCAGGGCACTGAACACGGTACAGAGGGAACTGAAACCTGTATGCTGTGAAGTGAACCCGGTACGAAGGCAACTGAATCCATTACGCAGTGAACTGAACCCAGTACGCAGGGAACTGAGCCCGGTACGAATGGATCTGAAACCGGTACACAGGGAACTGAGCCTGGTATGCAGGGACTTGAACCCGGTACGCAGGGAACTGAACACGGTTCGCAGTGAACTGAGCCCGGTACATAGGGAACTGAACCCGGAACACAGGGAACTGAACCCTGTACGCAGGGAACTGAACCCCATATGCAGGGAGCAGAACCCTGCACGCAGGGAACTAAATCCGGTAGGCAGGGAACTGAACACTGTAAGCAGGTAACTGAACCCTGCAGAAAGGGAACTGAGACATGTATGCAGGGACTTGAACCCCGTACGCAGGAAACTGAACCATGTACGCAGGGAACTGAGCCCGGTATGCAGGGACTTGAACCCCGTACGCTGGGAACTGAACCGGGTACGCAGGGAACTGAGCCCGGTATGCAGGGACTTGAACCCCGTACGCAGGGAACTGAACCCGGTACGCAGGGAACTGAGCCCGGTATGCAGGGACTTGAACCCCGTACGCAGGGAACTGAACCCGGTACGCAGGGAACTGAGCCCGGTAGGCAGGGTACTGAACCCTGTACGCAGGGACTTGAATCCAGTTCGAAGGGAACTGAGCACGGTAAGCAGGGAACTGAACAAGTACGCAGGGATCTGAACCCGATAGAGAGAGAACTGAACCCTGTATGCGGGGAACTGAACCCGGTAGGCTGGGAACTGAACCCGGTACAGAGGGAACTGAACCCAGTACACCGGGAACTGAACTCGGTACGCAGGGAAATGAACCTGGTACAGAGGGAACTGAACCCTGTACAAAGGGAACTGAACCCAGTACGTAGGGAACTGAGCGCATTACGCAGGGAACTGAACCCAGTACGCAGGGAACTGAACTCGGTACGCAGGGAACTGAACCCGGTACAGAGGAAACTGAACCCTGTACGCAGGGAACTTAACCTGGTACTCAGCGAACCTAACCCGGTACACAGGGAACGGAATCCCGTATGCAGGGAACTGAACCCGGTACGCTGGGAACTGAACCCGGTACAGAGGGAACTGAACCCAGTACACAGGGAATTGAACCCGGTACGCAATGAACTGAACCCGGTACAGAGGGAACTGAACCCTGTATGCAAGGAAATGAACCCGGTATGCAGGGAACTGAAAGCAGAACAAAGGGACTTGAACCCAGTACGCAGGGAACTGAGCCCGGTACGAATGGATATGAAACCGGTACGCAGGGAACTGAGCCTGGTAAGCAGGCACTTGAACCCGGTAAGCAGGGAACTGAACCCGGTTCGCAGTGAACTGAGCCCGGTACATAGGGAACTGAACCCGGAACACAGGGAACTGAACCCTGTGCGCAGGGAACTGAACCCCATATGCAGGGAGCAGAACCCTGCACGCAGGGAACTGAATCCGGTAGGCAGGGAACTGAACACTGTAAGCAGGGAACTGAACCCTGCAGAAAGGGAACTGAGACCTGTATGCAGGGACTTGAACACCGTACGCAGGAAACTGAACCATGTACGCAGGGAACTGAGCCCGGTATGCAGGGACTTGAACCCTGTACGCTGGGAACTGAACCGGGTACGCAGGGAACTGAGCCCGGTATGCAGGGACTTGAACCCCGTACGCAGGGAACTGAACCCGGTACGCAGGGAACTGAGCCCGGTATGCAGGGACTTGAACCCCGTACGCTGGGAACTGAACCGGGTACGCAGGGAACTGAGCCCGGTACGCAGGGAACTGAGCCCGGTACGCAGGGAACTGAGCCCGGTATGCAGGGACTTGAACCCCGTACGCAGGGAACTGAACCCGGTACGCAGGGAACTGAGCCCGGTAGGCAGGGTACTGAACCCTGTACGCAGGGACTTGAATCCAGTTCGAAGGGAACTGAGCACGGTAAGCAGGGAACTGAACAAGTACGCAGGGATCTGAACCCGATAGAGAGAGAACTGAACCCTGTATGCGGGGAACTGAACCCGGTAGGCTGGGAACTGAGCACGGTACAGAGGGAACTGAACCCAGTACACCGGGAACTGAACTCGGTACGCAGGGAAATGAACCTGGTACAGAGGGAACTGAACCCTGTACAAAGGGAACTGAACCCAGTACGCAGGGAACTGAGCGCATTACGCAGGGAACTGAACCCAGTACGCAGGGAACTGAACTCGGTACAGAGGAAACTGAACCCTGTACGCAGGGAACTTAACCTGGTACTCAGCGAACCTAACCCGGTACACAGGGAACGGAATCCCGTATGCAGGGAACTGAACCCGGTACGCTGGGAACTGAACCCGGTACACAGGGAACTGAACCCAGTACACAGGGAACTGAACCCGGTACGCAATGAACTGAACCCGGTACAGAGGGAACTGAACCCTGTACGCAAGGAAATGAACCCGGTAGGCAGGGAACTGAACGCAGAACAAAGGGACTTGAACCCAGTACGCAGGGAACTGAGCCCGGTACGAATGGATATGAAACCGGTACGCAGGGAACTGAGCCTGGTAAGCAGGCACTTGAACCCGGTAAGCAGGGAACTGAACCCGGTTCGCAGTGAACTGAGCCCGGTACATAGGGAACTGAACCCGGAACACAGGGAACTGAACCCTGTACGCAGGGAACTGAACCCCATATGCAGGGAGCAGAACCCTGCACGCAGGGAACTGAATCCGGTAGGCAGGGAACTGAACACTGTAAGCAGGGAACTGAACCCTGCAGAAAGGGAACTGAGACCGGTATGCAGGGACTTGAACACCGTACGCAGGAAACTGAACCATGTACGCAGGGAACTGAGCCCGGTATGCAGGGACTTGAACCCCGTACGCTGGGAACTGAACCGGGTACGCAGGGAACTGAGCCCGGTATGCAGGGACTTGAACCCCGTACGCAGGGAACTGAACCCGGTACGCAGGGAACTGAGCCCGGTATGCAGGGACTTGAACCCCGTACGCAGGGAACTGAACCCGGTACGCAGGGAACTGAGCCCGGTAGGCAGGGTACTGAACCCTGTACGCAGGGACTTGAATCCAGTTCGAAGGGAACTGAGCACGGTAAGCAGGGAACTGAACAAGTACGCAGGGATCTGAACCCGATAGAGAGAGAACTGAACCCTGTATGCGGGGAACTGAACCCGGTAGGCTGGGAACTGAACACGGTACAGAGGGAACTGAACCCAGTACACCGGGAACTGAACTCGGTACGCTGGGAACTGAACCCGGTACGCTGGGAACTGAACCCGGTTTAGAGGGAACTGAACCCAGTACACAGGGAACTGAACCCGGTACGCAATGAACTGAACCCGGTACAGAGGGAACTGAACACTGTACGCAGGGAAATGAACCCGGTAGGCAGGGAACTGAACGCAGTACAAAGGGACTTGAACCCAGTACGCAGGGAACTGAACCCGGTACGCAGGGAACTGAGCCCGGTATGCAGAGACTTGAATCCCGTACGCAGGGAGCTGAACCCAGTCCGCAGGGAACTGAGCCCAGTAGGCATTGAACTGAACCCTGTACGCAGGGACTTGAACCCAGTACGAAGGGAACTGAGCCCGGTACGCAGGGAACTGAACCCGGTACACAGGGAACTGAACCGGTATGCAGGGAACTGAACCCGGTAAAGAGGGAACTGAACCCTGTATGCAGGAAACTGAAACCGGTACGCAGGGAACTGAACCCAGTACACAGGGAACTGAACCCGGTACGCAGGGAACTGAACCCGGTACGCTGGGAAGTGAACGCAGTACATAGGGAACTGAACACGTTACGCAGGGAACTGAACCCGGTACAGAGGGAACTGCACCCAGTACGCAGGGAACTGAGCCCGGTACGCAGGGAACTGAACCCAGTACGCAGGGAACTGAACCCGGTACGCTCGGAACTGAACCCGGTACGCTTGGAACTGAACACTGTAGGCAGGGAACTTAACCTGGTATGCAGGGAACCTAACCCGGTGCACAGGGAACTGAACCCCGTACGCAGGGAACTGAACCCAGTACGCTGGGAGCTGAACCCGGTACGCTGGGAACTGAACCCGGTACAGAGGGAAGTGAAACCTGAACGTAGGGAACTGAAGCCGGTAGGCAGGGAACTGAAACCTGTACACAGGGAACTGAGCCCGGTACGCAGGGAGCTGCTCCTGGCACACAGGGAACTGAACCCGGTACGCAGGTAAATGAATCCGGTACGCTGAGACCAGAACCTGGTATGCTGGGAACTAAACCCAGTACAGAGGGAACTGAGCCCGGTACGTAGGGAACTGAACCCTGTATGCAGGGAACTGAACCCTGTATGCAGGGAAATGAACCACATACGCAGGGAACTGAAACCCGTACACAGGGATCTGAACCCTGTACGCAGGGAACTGAACTCGGTACACAGGGAACTGAAACCCGTACACAGGGATCTGAACCCTGTACGCAGGGCACTGAACACGGTACAGAGGGAACTGAAACCTCTATGCAGGGAAGTGAACCCGGTACGAAGGCAACTGAACCCATTACGCAGGGAACTGAGCCCAGTAAGCAGGGAACTGAGCCCGGTACGCAGGGAACTGAACCCGGAACACAGGGAACTGAACCCTGTAAGCAGGGAACTGAACCCTGCAGAAAGGGAACTGAGCCCGGTATGCAGGGACTTGAACCCCGTACGCTGGGAACTGAACACGGTACGCAGGAAACTGAGCCCGGTATGCAGGGCCTTGAACCCCGTACGCATGGAACTGAACCCTGTACGCAGGGTCTTGAACCCAGTACGAAGGGAACTGAGCACGGTACACAGGGAACTGAACTGGTACGCAGGGAACTGAACCCGATACAGAGGGAACTGAACCCTGTATGCAGGGAACAGAACCCGGTACGCTGGGAACTGAACCCGGTACAGAGGGAACGGCACCCAGTACACCGGGAACTGAACCCAGAACACAGGGAACTGAACCTGGTACAGAGGGAACTGAACCCTGTACACAGGGAACTGAACACGGTACGCAGGGAAATGAACGCACTACATAGGGAACTGAACACGGTACGCAGGGAACTGAACACGGTACGCAGGGAAATGCACGCACTACATAGGGAACTGAACACGGTACGCAGGGAAATGAACGCACTACATAGGGAACTGAACACGGTACGCAGGGAACTGAACACGGTACGCAGGGAAATGAACGCACTACATAGGGAACTGAACACAGTACGCAGGGAACTGAACACGGAACAGAGGGAACTGAACCCAGTACGCAGGGAACTGAGCCCTGTACGCAGGGAACTGAACCCAGTACGCAGGGAACTGGACCCGGTACGCTAGGAACTGAACCCGGTACAGAGGGAACTGAACCCTGTACGCTGGGAACTTAACCTGGTATGCAGGGAACCTAACCCGGTTCACAGGGAACGGAACCCCGTACGCAGGGAACTGAAACCGGAACACTGGAAACTGAACCCGGTACGCTGGGAAATGAACCCGGTACCCAGAGAACTGAGCCCGGTACGCAGTGATCTGAACCTGGTACGCAGGGACTTGAACCCGGTACGCAGGGAATTGAACACGATACGCAGGGACCTGAGCCTGGTATGCAGGGACCTGAACCCGATAAGCAGGGACCTGAGACTGGTACACAGGGACTTGAACCCGATATGCAGGGACCTGAACCCGATACGCAGGGAAATGAACCCAATATGCAGGGAACTGAACGCGGTACGCCGGGAGCTGAACCCGGTAGGCAGGGAACTGAACCTGGTACATAGGGAACTGAAACCTGTACGTAGGGAACTGAGCCCGGTAGGCAGGGAACTGAACCCTGTACGCAGGGAACTGAACCCGGTACGCAGGGAACTGAACCCGTTACAGAGGGAACTGAAGCTGGTACGCTGGGACCTGAACCCGGTATTCTGGGAACTAAACCCGGTACAGAGGGAACTGAGCCCGGTACAGAGGGAACTGAACCCTGTACGCAGGGAACAGATCCCTGTATGCAGGGAACTGAACCACATACGCAGGGAATGAAACCCGTACACAGGGATCTGAACCCTGTACGCAGGGCACTGAACACGGTACAGAGGGAACTGAAACCTGTATGCAGTGAAGTGAACCCGGTACGAAGGCAACTGAATCCATTATGCAGGGAACTGAACCCAGTACGCAGGGAACTGAGCCCGGTACGAATGGATCTGAAACCGGTACGCAGGGAACTGAGCCTGGTATGCAGGGACTTGAACCCGGTACGCAGGGAACTGAACCCGGTTCGCAGTGAACTGAGCCCGGTACATAGGGAACTGAACCCGGAACACAGGGAACTGAACCCTGTACGCAGGGAACTGAACCCCATATGCAGGGAGCAGAACCCTGCACGCAGGGAACTGAATCCGGTAGGCAGGGAACTGAACACTGTAAGCAGGGAACTGAACCCTGCAGAAAGGGAACTGAGACCGGTATGGAGGGACTTGAACCCCGTACGCAGGAAACTGAACCATGTACGCAGGGAACTGAGCCCGGTATGCAGGGACTTGAACCCTGTACGCTGGGAACTGAACCGGGTACGCATGGAACTGAGCCCGGTAGGCATTGAACTGAACCCTGTACGCAGGGACTTGAACCCAGTATGAAGGGAACTGAGCACGGTACACAGGGAACTGAACTGGTACGCAGGGAACTGAACCCGATACAGAGGGAACTGAACCCTGTATGCAGGGAACAGAACCCGGTACGCTGGGAACTGAACCCGGTACAGAGGGAACTGCACCCAGTACACCGGGAAATGAACCCAGAACACAGGGAACTGAACCTGGTAAAGAGGGAACTGAACCCTGTACGCAGGGAACTGAACACGGTACGCAGGGAAATGAACGCAGTACATAGGGAACTGAACACGGTACGCAGGGAACTGAACACGGTACAGAAGTAACTGAACCACATACGCAGGGAACTGAGCCCCGTACGCAGGGAACTGAACCCAGTACGCAGGGAACTGAACCCGGTACAGAGGTAACTGAACCCTGTACGCAGGGAACTGAGCCCCGTACGCAGGGAACTGAACCCAGTATGCAGGGAACCTAACCCGGTACACAGGGAACGGAACCCCGTACGCACGGAACTGAAACCGGTACGCTGGGAACTGAACCCGGTACGCTGGGAAATATAACCCGGTACCCAGAGAACTGAGCCCGGTACGCAGTGATCTGAACCTGGTACGCAGGGACTTGAACCCGGTACGCAGGTAATTGAACGCGATACGCAGGGACCTGAGCCCTGTATGCAGGGACTTGAACCCGATATGCAGGGACCTGAACCCGATACGCAGGGAAATGAACCCGATATGCAGGGAACTGAACGCGGTACGCCGGGAGCTGAACCCGGTAGGCAGGGAACTGAACCCGGTACATAGGGAACCGAAACCTTTACGTAGGGAACTGAGCCCGGTACGCAGGGAACTGAACCCTGTACGCAGGGAACTGAGCACGGTACGCAGGGAACTGAACCCGGTACAGAGGGAACTGAAGCTGGTACGCTGGGACCTGAACCCGATATGCTGGGAACTAAACTCGGTACAGAGGGAACTGAGCCCGGTACAGAGGGAACTGAACCCTTTACGCAGGGAACAGAACCCTGTATGCAGGGAACTGAAACCCGTACACAGGGATCTGAACCCTGTACGCAGGGCACCGAACACGGTACGGAGGGAACTGAAACCTGTATGCTGTGAAGTGAACCCGGTACAAAGGCAACTGAATCCATTACGCAGGCAACTGAACCCAGTACGCAGGGAACTGAGCCCGGTACGAATGGATCTGAAACCGGTACGCAGGGAACTGAGCCTGGTATGCAGGGACTTGAACCCGGTAAGCAGGGAACTGAACCCGGTTCGCAGTGAACTGAGCCCGGTACATAGGGAATTGAATCCGGAACACAGGGAACTGAACCCTGTACGCAGGGAACTGAACCCAATATGCAGGTAGCAGAACCCTGCACGCAGGGAACTGAATCCGGTAGGCAGGGAACTGAACACTGTAAGCAGGGAACTGAACCCTGCAGAAAGGGAACTGAGACCGGTATGCAGGGACTTGAACCCCGTACGCAGGAAACTGAACCATGTACGCAGGGAACTGAGCCCGGTATGCAGGGACTTGAACCCCGTACGCTGGGAACTGAACCGGGTACGCAGGGAACTGAGCCCGGTATGCAGGGACTTGAACCCCGTACGCAGGGAACTGAACCCGGTACGCAGGGAACTGAGCCCGGTATGCAGGGACTTGAACCCCGTACGCAGGGAACTGAACCCGGTACGCAGGGATCTGAGCCCGGTAGGCAGGGTACTGAACCCTGTACGCAGGGACTTGAATCCAGGTCGAAGGGAACTGAGCACGGTTAGCAGGGAACTGAACAAGTATGCAAGGATCTGAACCCGATAGAGAGAGAACTGAACCCTGTATGCGGGGAACTGAACCCGGTATGCTGGGAACTGAACCCGGTACAGAGGGAACTGAACCCAGTACACCGGGAACTGAACTCGGTACGCAGGGAAATGAACCTGGTACAGAGGGAACTGAACCCTGTACAAAGGGAACTGAACCCAGTACGCAGGGAACTGAACTCGGTAGGCTGGGAACTGAACCCGGTACAGAGGGAACTGAACCCTGTACGCAGGGAACTGAACCTGGTACGCAGGGAACTGAACCCGGTACACAGGGAACGGAATCCCGTACGCAGGGAACTGTACCCGGTACGCTGGGAACTGAACCCGGTACGCTGGGAACTGAACCCGGTACAGGGGGAACTGAACCCCGTACACGGGGAACTGAACCCGGTACGCAATGAACTGAACCCGGTACAGAGGGAAATGCACCCAGTACAACGGGAACTGAACCCGGAACACAGGGAACTGAACCTGGTACAGAGGGAACTGAACCCTGTACGCAGGGAAATGAACCCAGTACGCAGGGAACTGAACACGGTATGCAGGGAACTGAACACGGTACAGAGGGAACTGAACCCAGTACGCAGGGAACTGAGCGCTGTACGCAGGGAACTGAACCCAATACGCAGGGAACTGGACCCGGTACGCTAGGAACTGAACCCGGTAGAGAGGGAACTGAACCCAGTACGCTGGGAACTTAACCTGGTACGCAGGGAACCTAACCCGGTTCACAGGGAACGGAACCCCGTACGCAGGGAACTGAAGCCGGTACGCTGGGAACTGTACCCGGTACGCTGGGAAATGAACCCGGTACCCAGAGAACTGAGCCCGGTACGCAGTGATCTGAACCTGGTACGCAGGGACTTGAACCCGGTATGCAGGGAATTGAACACAATACGCAGGGACTTGAACCCGATATGCAGGGACCTGAACCCGATACGCAGGGAAATGAACCCGATTTGCAGGGAACTGAACGCGGTACGCCGGGAGCTGAACCCGGTAGGCAGGGAACTGAACCCTGTACGCAGGGAACTGAACCCGGTATGCGGGGAACTGAACCCGGTACAGAGGGAACTGAAGCTGGTACGCTGGGACCTGAACCCGGTATGCTGGGAACTAAACCCAGTACAGATGGAACTGAGCCCGGTACAGAGGGAACTGAACCCTGTACGCAGGGAACAGAACCCTGTAAGCAGGGAACTGAACCACATACGCAGGGAACTGAAACCTGTACACAGGGATCTGAACCCTGTACGCAGGGCACTGAACACGGTACAGAGGGAACTGAAACCTGTATGCTGTGAAGTGAACCCGGTACGAAGGCAACTGAATCCATTATGCAGGGAACTGAACCCAGTACGCAGGGAACTGAGCCCGGTACGAATGGATCTGAAACCGGTACGCAGGGAACTGAGCCTGGTATGCAGGGACTTGAACCCGGTACGCAGGGAACTGAACCCGGTTCGCAGTGAACTGAGCCCGGTAGATAGGGAACTGAACCCGGAACACAGTGAACTGAACCCTGTACGCAGGGAACTGAACCCCATATGCAGGGAGCAGAACCCTGCAGAAAGGGAACTGAATCCGGTAGGCAGGGAACTGAACACTGTAAGCAGGGAACTGAACCCTGCAGAAAGGGAACTGAGACCGGTATGCAGGGACTTGAACCCCGTACGCTGGGAACTGAACCGGGTACGCAGGGAACTGAGCCCAGTAGGCATTGAACTGAACCCTCTACGCAGGGACTTGAACCCAGTACGAAGGGAACTGAGCACGGTACACAGGGAACTGAACTGGTACGCAGGGAACTGAACCCGATACAGAGGGAACTGAACGCTGTATGCAGGGAACAGAACCCGGTACAGAGGGAAATGCACCCAGTACACGGGGAAATGAACCCGGAACACAGGGAACTGAACCTGGTACAGAGGGAACTGAACCCTGTACGCAGGGAACTGAACACGGTACGCAGGGAAATGAACGCAGTACATAGGGAACTGAACACGGTACACAGGGAACTGAACGCGGTACAGAGGGAACTGAACCCAGTACGCAGGGAACTGAACCCAGTACGCAGGGAACTGAACCCAATACGCAGGGAACTGAACCCGGTACAGAGGGAACTGAACCCTGTACGCAGGGAACTTAACCTGGTATGCAGGGAACTTAACCTGGTATGCAGGGAACCTAACCCGGTTCACAGGGAACGGAACCCCGTACGCACGGAACTGAAACCGGTACGCTGGGAACTGAACCCGGTACGCTGGGAAATGAACCCGGTACCCAGAGAACTGAGCCCGGTACGCAGTGATCTGAACCTGGTACGCAGGGACTTGAACCCGGTACGCAGGGAATTGAACGCGATACGCAGGGACCTGAGCCCGGTACGCAGGGACTTGAACCCGATATGCAGGGACCTGAACCCGATACGCAGGGAAATGAACCCGATATGCAGGGATCTGAACGCGGTACGCCGGGAGCTGAACCCGGTAGGCAGGGAACTGAACCCGGTACATAGGGAACTGAAACCTGTACGTAGGGAACTGAGCCCGGTACGCAGGGAACTGAACCCTGTACGCAGGGAACTGAGCCCGGTACGCAGGGAACTAAACCCGGTACAGATGGAACTGAGCCCGGTACAGAGGGAACTGAACCCTGTACGCAGGGAACAGAACCCTGTATGCAGGGAACTGAACCACATACGCAGGGAATGAAACCCGTACACAGGGATCTGAACCCTGTACGCAGGGCACTGAACACGGTACAGAGGGAACTGAAACCTGTATGCAGTGAAGTGAACCCGGTACGAAGGCAACTGAATCCATTACGCAGGGAACTGAACCCAGTACGCAGGGAGCTGAACCCGGTACGAATGGATCTGAAACCGGTACGCAGGGAACTGAGCCTGGTATGCAGGGACTTAAACCCGGTACGCAGGGAACTGAACCCGGTTCGCAGTGAACTGAGCCCGGTAGATAGGGAACTGAACCCGGAACACAGTGAACTGAACCCTGTACGCAGGGAACTGAACCCCATATGCAGGGAGCAGAACCCTGCAGAAAGGGAACTGAATCCGGTAGGCAGGGAACTGAACACTGTAAGCAGGGAACTGAACCCTGCAGAAAGGGAACTGAGACCGGTATGCAGGGACTTGAACCCCGTACGCTGGGAACTGAACCGGGTACGCAGGGAACTGAGCCCAGTAGGCATTGAACTGAACCCTCTACGCAGGGACTTGAACCCAGTACGAAGGGAACTGAGCACGGTACACAGGGAACTGAACTGGTACGCAGGGAACTGAACCCGATACAGAGGGAACTGAACGCTGTATGCAGGGAACAGAACCCGGTACAGAGGGAAATGCACCCAGTACACGGGGAAATGAACCCGGAACACAGGGAACTGAACCTGGTACAGAGGGAACTGAACCCTGTACGCAGGGAACTGAACACGGTACGCAGGGAAATGAACGCAGTACATAGGGAACTGAACATGGTACACAGGGAACTGAACACGGTACAGAGGGAACTGAACCCAGTACGCAGGGAACTGAACCCAGTACGCAGGGAACTGAACCCAATACGCAGGGAACTGAACCCGGTACAGAGGGAACTGAACCCTGTACGCAGGGAACTTAACCTGGTATGCAGGGAACTTAACCTGGTATGCAGGGAACCTAACCCGGTTCACAGGGAACGGAACCCCGTACGCACGGAACTGAAACCGGTACGCTGGGAACTGAACCCGGTACGCTGGGAAATGAACCCGGTACCCAGAGAACTGAGCCCGGTACGCAGTGATCTGAACCTGGTACGCAGGGACTTGAACCCGGTACGCAGGGAATTGAACGCGATACGCAGGGACCTGAGCCCGGTATGCAGGGACTTGAACCCGATATGCAGGGACCTGAACCCGATACGCAGGGAAATGAACCCGATATGCAGGGATCTGAACGCGGTACGCCGGGAGCTGAACCCGGTAGGCAGGGAACTGAACCCGGTACATAGGGAACTGAAACCTGTACGTAGGGAACTGAGCCCGGTACGCAGGGAACTGAACCCTGTACGCAGGGAACTGAGCCCGGTACGCAGGGAACTGAACCCGGTACAGAGGGAACTGAGCCCGGTACAGAGGGAACTGAACCCTTTACGCATGGAACAGAACCCTGTATGCAGGGAACTGAACCACATACGCAGGGAACTGAAACCCGTACACAGGGATCTGAACCCTGTACGCAGGGCACCGAACACGGTACAGAGGGAACTGAAACCTGTATGCAGTGAATTGAACCCGGTACAAAGGCAACTGAATCCATTACGCAGGGAACTGAACCCAGTACGCAGGGAACTGAGCCCGGTACGAATGGATCTGAAACCGGTACGCAGGGAACTGAGCCTGGTATGCAGGCACTTGAACCCGGTACGCAGGGAACTGAACACGGTTCGCAGTGAACTGAGCCCGGTACGTAGGGAACTGAACCCGGAACACAGGGAACTGAACCCTGTACGCAGGGAACTGAACCCAATATGCAGGGAGCAGAACCCTGCACGCAGGGAACTGAATCCGGTAGGCAGGGAACTGAACACTGTAAGCAGGGAACTGAACCCTGCAGAAAGGGAACTGAGACCGGTATGCAGGGACTTGAACCCCGTACGCAGGAAACTGAACCATGTACGCAGGGAACTGAGCCCGGTATGCAGGGACTTGAAACCCGTACGCTGGGAACTGAACCGGGTACGCAGGGAACTGAGCCCGGTATGCAGGGACTTGAACCCCGTACGCAGGGAACTGAACCCGGTACGCAGGGAACTGAGCCCGGTATGCAGGGACTTGAACCCCGTACGCAGGGAACTGAACCTGGTATGCAGGGAACTGAGCCCGGTAGGCAGGGTACTGAACCCTGTACGCAGGGACTTGAATCCAGGTCGAAGGGAACTGAGCACGGTAAGCAGGGAACTGAACAAGTATGCAGGGATCTGAACCCAATAGAGAGAGAACTGAACCCTGTATGCGGGGAACTGAACCCGGTAGGCTGGGAACTGAACCCGGTACAGAGGGAACTGAACCCAGTACACCGGGAACTGAACTCGGTACGCAGGGAACTGAACCTGGTACAGAGGGAACTGAACCCTGTACGCAGGGAAATGAACCCGGTAGGCAGGGAACTGAACGCAGTACAAAGGGAAATAAACCCAGTTCGCAGGGAACTGAACCCGGTACGCACGGAATTGAACGCGGTGGGAACTGAACCCAGTACGCAGGGAACAGAGCCCGGTACGCAGGGAACTGAACCCAGTACGCAGGGAACAGAACCTGGTACAGAGGGAACTGAACCCTGTACGCAGGGAACTTAACGTGGTACGGAGGGAACTGAACCCGGTATGCTGGGAACTGAACCCGGTACAGAGGGAACTGAGCCCGGTACGCAGAGAACTGACCCATTACGCATAGAACTGAACCCTGTGTGCAGGGAACTGAACCACATACGCAGGGATCTGAACCCGGTACAGATGGAACTGATCCCTGTATGCGGGGAACTGAACCCGGTACGCTGGGAACTGAACCCGGTACAGAGGGAACTGAACCCAGTACACCGGGAACTGAAGTCGGTACGCAGGGAAATGAACCTGGTACAGAGGGAACTGAACCCTGTACAAAGGGAACTGAACCCAGTACGTATAGAACTGAGCCCGGTACGCAGGGAACTGAACCCAGTATGTAGGGAACTGAACTCGGTAGGCTGGGAACTGAACCCGGTACGCTGGGAACTGAACCCGGTACAGAGGGAACTGAACCCAGTACACAGGGAACTGAACCGGTACGCAAGGAACTGAACCCGGTACAGAGGGAACTGAACCCTGTACGCAGGGAAATGAACCCGGTACCCAGAGAACTGAGCCCGGTACGCAGTGATCTGAACCTGGTACGCAGGGACTTGAACCCGGTACGCAGGGAATTGAACACGATACGCAGGGACCTGAGCCTGGTATGCAGGGACCTGAACCCGATAAGCAGGGACCTGAGACTGGTACACAGGGACTTGAACCCGATATGCAGGGACCTGAACCCGATACGCAGGGAAATGAACCCAATATGCAGGGAACTGAACGCGGTACGCCGGGAGCTGAACCCGGTAGGCAGGGAACTGAACCTGGTACATAGGGAACTGAAACCTGTACGTAGGGAACTGAGCCCGGTAGGCAGGGAACTGAACCCTGTACGCAGGGAACTGAACCCGGTACGCAGGGAACTGAACCCGTTACAGAGGGAACTGAAGCTGGTACGCTGGGACCTGAACCCGGTATTCTGGGAACTAAACCCGGTACAGAGGGAACTGAGCCCGGTACAGAGGGAACTGAACCCTGTACGCAGGGAACAGATCCCTGTATGCAGGGAACTGAACCACATACGCAGGGAATGAAACCCGTACACAGGGATCTGAACCCTGTACGCAGGGCACTGAACACGGTACAGAGGGAACTGAAACCTGTATGCAGTGAAGTGAACCCGGTACGAAGGCAACTGAATCCATTATGCAGGGAACTGAACCCAGTACGCAGGGAACTGAGCCCGGTACGAATGGATCTGAAACCGGTACGCAGGGAACTGAGCCTGGTATGCAGGGACTTGAACCCGGTACGCAGGGAACTGAACCCGGTTCGCAGTGAACTGAGCCCGGTACATAGGGAACTGAACCCGGAACACAGGGAACTGAACCCTGTACGCAGGGAACTGAACCCCATATGCAGGGAGCAGAACCCTGCACGCAGGGAACTGAATCCGGTAGGCAGGGAACTGAACACTGTAAGCAGGGAACTGAACCCTGCAGAAAGGGAACTGAGACCGGTATGGAGGGACTTGAACCCCGTACGCAGGAAACTGAACCATGTACGCAGGGAACTGAGCCCGGTATGCAGGGACTTGAACCCTGTACGCTGGGAACTGAACCGGGTACGCATGGAACTGAGCCCGGTAGGCATTGAACTGAACCCTGTACGCAGGGACTTGAACCCAGTATGAAGGGAACTGAGCACGGTACACAGGGAACTGAACTGGTACGCAGGGAACTGAACCCGATACAGAGGGAACTGAACCCTGTATGCAGGGAACAGAACCCGGTACGCTGGGAACTGAACCCGGTACAGAGGGAACTGCACCCAGTACACCGGGAAATGAACCCAGAACACAGGGAACTGAACCTGGTAAAGAGGGAACTGAACCCTGTACGCAGGGAACTGAACACGGTACGCAGGGAAATGAACGCAGTACATAGGGAACTGAACACGGTACGCAGGGAACTGAACACGGTACAGAAGTAACTGAACCACATACGCAGGGAACTGAGCCCCGTACGCAGGGAACTGAACCCAGTACGCAGGGAACTGAACCCGGTACAGAGGTAACTGAACCCTGTACGCAGGGAACTGAGCCCCGTACGCAGGGAACTGAACCCAGTATGCAGGGAACCTAACCCGGTACACAGGGAACGGAACCCCGTACGCACGGAACTGAAACCGGTACGCTGGGAACTGAACCCGGTACGCTGGGAAATATAACCCGGTACCCAGAGAACTGAGCCCGGTACGCAGTGATCTGAACCTGGTACGCAGGGACTTGAACCCGGTACGCAGGTAATTGAACGCGATACGCAGGGACCTGAGCCCTGTATGCAGGGACTTGAACCCGATATGCAGGGACCTGAACCCGATACGCAGGGAAATGAACCCGATATGCAGGGAACTGAACGCGGTACGCCGGGAGCTGAACCCGGTAGGCAGGGAACTGAACCCGGTACATAGGGAACCGAAACCTTTACGTAGGGAACTGAGCCCGGTACGCAGGGAACTGAACCCTGTACGCAGGGAACTGAGCACGGTACGCAGGGAACTGAACCCGGTACAGAGGGAACTGAAGCTGGTACGCTGGGACCTGAACCCGATATGCTGGGAACTAAACTCGGTACAGAGGGAACTGAGCCCGGTACAGAGGGAACTGAACCCTTTACGCAGGGAACAGAACCCTGTATGCAGGGAACTGAAACCCGTACACAGGGATCTGAACCCTGTACGCAGGGCACCGAACACGGTACGGAGGGAACTGAAACCTGTATGCTGTGAAGTGAACCCGGTACAAAGGCAACTGAATCCATTACGCAGGCAACTGAACCCAGTACGCAGGGAACTGAGCCCGGTACGAATGGATCTGAAACCGGTACGCAGGGAACTGAGCCTGGTATGCAGGGACTTGAACCCGGTAAGCAGGGAACTGAACCCGGTTCGCAGTGAACTGAGCCCGGTACATAGGGAATTGAATCCGGAACACAGGGAACTGAACCCTGTACGCAGGGAACTGAACCCAATATGCAGGTAGCAGAACCCTGCACGCAGGGAACTGAATCCGGTAGGCAGGGAACTGAACACTGTAAGCAGGGAACTGAACCCTGCAGAAAGGGAACTGAGACCGGTATGCAGGGACTTGAACCCCGTACGCAGGAAACTGAACCATGTACGCAGGGAACTGAGCCCGGTATGCAGGGACATGAACCCCGTACGCTGGGAACTGAACCGGGTACGCAGGGAACTGAGCCCGGTATGCAGGGACTTGAACCCCGTACGCAGGGAACTGAACCCGGTACGCAGGGAACTGAGCCCGGTATGCAGGGACTTGAACCCCGTACGCAGGGAACTGAACCCGGTACGCAGGGATCTGAGCCCGGTAGGCAGGGTACTGAACCCTGTACGCAGGGACTTGAATCCAGGTCGAAGGGAACTGAGCACGGTTAGCAGGGAACTGAACAAGTATGCAAGGATCTGAACCCGATAGAGAGAGAACTGAACCCTGTATGCGGGGAACTGAACCCGGTATGCTGGGAACTGAACCCGGTACAGAGGGAACTGAACCCAGTACACCGGGAACTGAACTCGGTACGCAGGGAAATGAACCTGGTACAGAGGGAACTGAACCCTGTACAAAGGGTACTGAACCCAGTACGCAGGGAACTGAACTCGGTAGGCTGGGAACTGAACCCGGTACAGAGGGAACTGAACCCTGTACGCAGGGAACTGAACCTGGTACGCAGGGAACTGAACCCGGTACACAGGGAACGGAATCCCGTACGCAGGGAACTGTACCCGGTACGCTGGGAACTGAACCCGGTACGCTGGGAACTGAACCCGGTACAGGGGGAACTGAACCCCGTACACGGGGAACTGAACCCGGTACGCAATGAACTGAACCCGGTACAGGGGGAAATGCACCCAGTACAACGGGAACTGAACCCGGAACACAGGGAACTGAACCTGGTACAGAGGGAACTGAACCCTGTACGCAGGGAAATGAACCCAGTACGCAGGGAACTGAACACGGTATGCAGGGAACTGAACACGGTACAGAGGGAACTGAACCCAGTACGCAGGGAACTGAGCGCTGTACGCAGGGAACTGAACCCAATACGCAGGGAACTGGACCCGGTACGCTAGGAACTGAACCCGGTAGAGAGGGAACTGAACCCAGTACGCTGGGAACTTAACCTGGTACGCAGGGAACCTAACCCGGTTCACAGGGAACGGAACCCCGTACGCAGGGAACTGAAGCCGGTACGCTGGGAACTGTACCCGGTACGCTGGGAAATGAACCCGGTACCCAGAGAACTGAGCCCGGTACGCAGTGATCTGAACCTGGTACGCAGGGACTTGAACCCGGTATGCAGGGAATTGAACACAATACGCAGGGACTTGAACCCGATATGCAGGGACCTGAACCCGATACGCAGGGAAATGAACCCGATTTGCAGGGAACTGAACGCGGTAGGCAGGGAACTGAACCCTGTACGCAGGGAACTGAACCCGGTATGCGGGGAACTGAACCCGGTACAGAGGGAACTGAAGCTGGTACGCTGGGACCTGAACCCGGTATGCTGGGAACTAAACCCGGTACAGATGGAACTGAGCCCGGTACAGAGGGAACTGAACCCTGTACGCAGGGAACAGAACCCTGTAAGCAGGGAACTGAACCACATACGCAGGGAACTGAAACCTGTACACAGGGATCTGAACCCTGTACGCAGGGCACTGAACACGGTACAGAGGGAACTGAAACCTGTATGCTGTGAAGTGAACCCGGTACGAAGGCAACTGAATCCATTATGCAGGGAACTGAACCCAGTACGCAGGGAACTGAGCCCGGTACGAATGGATCTGAAACCGGTACGCAGGGAACTGAGCCTGGTATGCAGGGACTTGAACCCGGTACGCAGGGAACTGAACCCGGTTCGCAGTGAACTGAGCCCGGTAGATAGGGAACTGAACCCGGAACACAGTGAACTGAACCCTGTACGCAGGGAACTGAACCCCATATGCAGGGAGCAGAACCCTGCAGAAAGGGAACTGAATCCGGTAGGCAGGGAACTGAACACTGTAAGCAGGGAACTGAACCCTGCAGAAAGGGAACTGAGACCGGTATGCAGGGACTTGAACCCCGTACGCTGGGAACTGAACCGGGTACGCAGGGAACTGAGCCCAGTAGGCATTGAACTGAACCCTCTACGCAGGGACTTGAACCCAGTACGAAGGGAACTGAGCACGGTACACAGGGAACTGAACTGGTACGCAGGGAACTGAACCCGATACAGAGGGAACTGAACGCTGTATGCAGGGAACAGAACCCGGTACAGAGGGAAATGCACCCAGTACACGGGGAAATGAACCCGGAACACAGGGAACTGAACCTGGTACAGAGGGAACTGAACCCTGTACGCAGGGAACTGGACACGGTACGCAGGGAAATGAACGCAGTACATAGGGAACTGAACACGGTACACAGGGAACTGAACGCGGTACAGAGGGAACTGAACCCAGTACGCAGGGAACTGAACCCAGTACGCAGGGAACTGAACCCAATACGCAGGGAACTGAACCCGGTACAGAGGGAACTGAACCCTGTACGCAGGGAACTTAACCTGGTATGCAGGGAACTTAACCTGGTATGCAGGGAACCTAACCCGGTTCACAGGGAACGGAACCCCGTACGCACGGAACTGAAACCGGTACGCTGGGAACTGAACCCGGTACGCTGGGAAATGAACCCGGTACCCAGAGAACTGAGCCCGGTACGCAGTGATCTGAACCTGGTACGCAGGGACTTGAACCCGGTACGCAGGGAATTGAACGCGATACGCAGGGACCTGAGCCCGGTACGCAGGGACTTGAACCCGATATGCAGGGACCTGAACCCGATACGCAGGGAAATGAACCCGATATGCAGGGATCTGAACGCGGTACGCCGGGAGCTGAACCCGGTAGGCAGGGAACTGAACCCGGTACATAGGGAACTGAAACCTGTACGTAGGGAACTGAGCCCGGTACGCAGGGAACTGAACCCTGTACGCAGGGAACTGAGCCCGGTACGCAGGGAACTAAACCCGGTACAGATGGAACTGAGCCCGGTACAGAGGGAACTGAACCCTGTACGCAGGGAACAGAACCCTGTATGCAGGGAACTGAACCACATACGCAGGGAATGAAACCCGTACACAGGGATCTGAACCCTGTACGCAGGGCACTGAACACGGTACAGAGGGAACTGAAACCTGTATGCAGTGAAGTGAACCCGGTACGAAGGCAACTGAATCCATTACGCAGGGAACTGAACCCAGTACGCAGGGAGCTGAGCCCGGTACGAATGGATCTGAAACCGGTACGCAGGGAACTGAGCCTGGTATGCAGGGACTTAAACCCGGTACGCAGGGAACTGAACCCGGTTCGCAGTGAACTGAGCCCGGTAGATAGGGAACTGAACCCGGAACACAGTGAACTGAACCCTGTACGCAGGGAACTGAACCCCATATGCAGGGAGCAGAACCCTGCAGAAAGGGAACTGAATCCGGTAGGCAGGGAACTGAACACTGTAAGCAGGGAACTGAACCCTGCAGAAAGGGAACTGAGACCGGTATGCAGGGACTTGAACCCCGTACGCTGGGAACTGAACCGGGTACGCAGGGAACTGAGCCCAGTAGGCATTGAACTGAACCCTCTACGCAGGGACTTGAACCCAGTACGAAGGGAACTGAGCACGGTACACAGGGAACTGAACTGGTACGCAGGGAACTGAACCCGATACAGAGGGAACTGAACGCTGTATGCAGGGAACAGAACCCGGTACAGAGGGAAATGCACCCAGTACACGGGGAAATGAACCCGGAACACAGGGAACTGAACCTGGTACAGAGGGAACTGAACCCTGTACGCAGGGAACTGAACACGGTACGCAGGGAAATGAACGCAGTACATAGGGAACTGAACATGGTACACAGGGAACTGAACACGGTACAGAGGGAACTGAACCCAGTACGCAGGGAACTGAACCCAGTACGCAGGGAACTGAACCCAATACGCAGGGAACTGAACCCGGTACAGAGGGAACTGAACCCTGTACGCAGGGAACTTAACCTGGTATGCAGGGAACTTAACCTGGTATGCAGGGAACCTAACCCGGTTCACAGGGAACGGAACCCCGTACGCACGGAACTGAAACCGGTACGCTGGGAACTGAACCCGGTACGCTGGGAAATGAACCCGGTACCCAGAGAACTGAGCCCGGTACGCAGTGATCTGAACCTGGTACGCAGGGACTTGAACCCGGTACGCAGGGAATTGAACGCGATACGCAGGGACCTGAGCCCGGTATGCAGGGACTTGAACCCGATATGCAGGGACCTGAACCCGATACGCAGGGAAATGAACCCGATATGCAGGGATCTGAACGCGGTACGCCGGGAGCTGAACCCGGTAGGCAGGGAACTGAACCCGGTACATAGGGAACTGAAACCTGTACGTAGGGAACTGAGCCCGGTACGCAGGGAACTGAACCCTGTACGCAGGGAACTGAGCCCGGTACGCAGGGAACTGAACCCGGTACAGAGGGAACTGAGCCCGGTACAGAGGGAACTGAACCCTTTACGCATGGAACAGAACCCTGTATGCAGGGAACTGAACCACATACGCAGGGAACTGAAACCCGTACACAGGGATCTGAACCCTGTACGCAGGGCACCGAACACGGTACAGAGGGAACTGAAACCTGTATGCAGTGAATTGAACCCGGTACAAAGGCAACTGAATCCATTACGCAGGGAACTGAACCCAGTACGCAGGGAACTGAGCCCGGTACGAATGGATCTGAAACCGGTACGCAGGGAACTGAGCCTGGTATGCAGGCACTTGAACCCGGTACGCAGGGAACTGAACACGGTTCGCAGTGAACTGAGCCCGGTACGTAGGGAACTGAACCCGGAACACAGGGAACTGAACCCTGTACGCAGGGAACTGAACCCAATATGCAGGGAGCAGAACCCTGCACGCAGGGAACTGAATCCGGTAGGCAGGGAACTGAACACTGTAAGCAGGGAACTGAACCCTGCAGAAAGGGAACTGAGACCGGTATGCAGGGACTTGAACCCCGTACGCAGGAAACTGAACCATGTACGCAGGGAACTGAGCCCGGTATGCAGGGACTTGAAACCCGTACGCTGGGAACTGAACCGGGTACGCAGGGAACTGAGCCCGGTATGCAGGGACTTGAACCCCGTACGCAGGGAACTGAACCCGGTACGCAGGGAACTGAGCCCGGTATGCAGGGACTTGAACCCCGTACGCAGGGAACTGAACCTGGTACGCAGGGAACTGAGCCCGGTAGGCAGGGTACTGAACCCTGTATGCAGGGACTTGAATCCAGGTCGAAGGGAACTGAGCACGGTAAGCAGGGAACTGAACAAGTATGCAGGGATCTGAACCCAATAGAGAGAGAACTGAACCCTGTATGCGGGGAACTGAACCCGGTAGGCTGGGAACTGAACCCGGTACAGAGGGAACTGAACCCAGTACACCGGGAACTGAACTCGGTACGCAGGGAACTGAACCTGGTACAGAGGGAACTGAACCCTGTACGCAGGGAAATGAACCCGGTAGGCAGGGAACTGAACGCAGTACAAAGGGAAATAAACCCAGTTCGCAGGGAACTGAACCCGGTACGCACGGAATTGAACGCGGTGGGAACTGAACCCAGTACGCAGGGAACAGAGCCCGGTACGCAGGGAACTGAACCCAGTACGCAGGGAACAGAACCTGGTACAGAGGGAACTGAACCCTGTACGCAGGGAACTTAACGTGGTACGGAGGGAACTGAACCCGGTATGCTGGGAACTGAACCCGGTACAGAGGGAACTGAGCCCGGTACGCAGAGAACTGACCCATTACGCATAGAACTGAACCCTGTGTGCAGGGAACTGAACCACATACGCAGGGATCTGAACCCGGTACAGATGGAACTGATCCCTGTATGCGGGGAACTGAACCCGGTACGCTGGGAACTGAACCCGGTACAGAGGGAACTGAACCCAGTACACCGGGAACTGAAGTCGGTACGCAGGGAAATGAACCTGGTACAGAGGGAACTGAACCCTGTACAAAGGGAACTGAACCCAGTACGTAGGGAACTGAGCCCGGTACGCAGGGAACTGAACCCAGTATGTAGGGAACTGAACTCGGTAGGCTGGGAACTGAACCCGGTACGCTGGGAACTGAACCCGGTACAGAGGGAACTGAACCCAGTACACAGGGAACTGAACCGGTACGCAAGGAACTGAACCCGGTACAGAGGGAACTGAACCCTGTACGCAGGGAAATGAACCCGGTAGGCAGGGAACTGAACGCAGTACAAAGGGAAATAAACCCAGTTCGCAGGGAACTGAACCCGGTACGCACGGAATTGAACGCGGTACGCTGGGAACTGAACACGGAACGGTGGGAACTGAACCCAGTACGCAGGGAACAGAGCCCGGTACGCAGGGAACTGAACCCGGTACGCAGGGAACTGAACCCAGTACGCAGGGAACTGAACCCCGTACGCTGGGAACAGAACCTGGTACAGAGGGAACTGAACCCTGTACGCAGGGAACTTAACGTGGTACGCAGGGAACTGAACCCGGTACAGAGGGAACTGAGCCCGGTACGCAGGGAACTGAACCCGGTACAGAGGGAACTGAAACCTGTATGTAGGGAATTGAACCCGTATGCAGGGAACTGAGACAATATGCAGGGAACTGAACCCCGTATGCAGGGAACTGAATCCCGTATGCAGGGAACTGAACCCGGTAGGCAGGGAACTGAACCCGGCACATAGGGAACGGAAACCTGTACGTAGGGATATGAACCCGGTACGCAGGGAACTGAACCCTTTACGCAGGGAACTAAAACTAGTACAAAGACAACTGAACCCGGTACGCAGGGAACTCAACCCAGTATGCAGGGAACTGAGTCCGGAACGCAGGGGACTGAATCCGGCACGCAAGGAACTGAGCCTGTTATGCAGGGACTTGAACCCGGTACGCAGGGAACTGAACACCGTGTGCAGGGAACAGAACCCGGTACACAGGGAACTGAACCCGGTACAGAGGGAAATGAACCCAGTACACAGGGAACTGAACCCGGTACACAGGGAACTGAACCCGGTACAGAGGGAACTGAACCCTGTATGCAGGGAACTGAACCCGGTGCAGAGGGAACTGAACCCTGTAAGCAGGGAACTGAACCCGGTACAGAGGGAACTGAACGCAGTACAAAGGGAACTGAACCCAGTCTGCAGGGAACTGAACCCCGTACGCACGGAACTGAACCCGGTACGTTGGGAACTGAACACGGTACAGTGGGAACTGAACCTGGTACAGAGGGAACTGAACACAGTACGCAGGGAACTGAGCCCGGTACGCAGGGAATTGAACCCAGTACGCAGGGAACTGAGCCCGGTACGCATGGAACTGAACCCAGTATGCAGGGAACTGTACCCCATACGCTGGGAACTGAACCTGGTACAGAGGGAACTGAACCCTGTATGCAGGGATCTTAACCTGGTACGCAGGGAACTGAACCCGGTACGCTGGGAACTGAACCCGGTACGCTGGGAACTGAAACCGATACAGAGGGAACTGAGCCCGGTACGCAGAGAACTGACCCATTACGCAGGGAACTGAACCATGTGTGCAGGGAACTGAACCACATACGCAGGGATCTGAACCCGGTACAGATGGAACTGAACCCTGTATGCGGGGAACTGAACCCGGTACGCTGGGAACTGAACCCGGTACAAAGGGAACTGAACCCAGTACACCGGGAACTGAAGTCGGTACGCAGGGAAATGAACCTGGTACAGAGGGAACTGAACCCTGTACAAAGGGAACTGAACCCAGTACGTAGGGAACTGAGCCCGGTACGCAGGGAACTGAACCCAGTACGCAGGGAACAGTACTCGGTAGGCAGGGAACTGAACCCGGTACAGAGGGAACTGAACCCTGTACGCAGGGAACTTAACCTGGTAAGCAGGGAACCTAACACGGTACACAGGGAATGGAATCCCGCACGAAGGGAACTGAACCCGGTACGCTGGGAACTGAACCCGGTACGCTGGGAACTGAACCCGGTACAGAGGGAACTGAACCCAGGACAGAGGGAACTGAACCCGGTAGGCAGGGAACTGAACGCAGTACAAAGGGAACTAAACCCGGTACGCAGGGAACTGAACCCGGTACGCACGGAACTGAACACGGTACGCTGGGAACTGAACACAGAACGGTGGGAACTGAACCCGGTACAGAGGGAACTGAACACAGTACGCAGGGAACTGAGCCCGGTACGCAGGGAACTGAACCCAGTACGCAGGGAACAGAGCCCGGTACGCAGGGAACTGAACCCAGTACGCAGGGAACTGAACCGCGTATGCTGGGAACTGAACCTGGTACAGGGGGAACTGAACCCTGTACGCAGGGAACTTAACCTGGTACGCAGGGAACTGAACCCGGTACGCTGGGAACTGAACCCGGTACAGAGGGAACTGAGCCCGGTACTCAGGGAACTGAACCCTGTGTGCAGGGAACTGAACCACATACGCAGGGAACTGAAACCCGCACACAGGGAACTGAACCCAGTACGCAGGGAACTGTACCCGGTAGGCAGGGAACTGAACCCGGTACATAGGGAACGGAAACTTGTACGTAGGGAAATGAACCCGGTACGTAGGGAACTGAACCCTGTACGCAGGGAACTCAACCCAGTATGCAGGGAACTGAGTCCGGTACGCAGGGGACTGAAACCGGCACGCAGGGAACTGAGCCTATTATGCAGGGACTTGAACCTGGTACGCAGGGAACTGAACACCGTATGCAGGGAACAGAACCCGGTACGCAGGGAACTGAACCCGGTACACAGGGAACTGAACCCGGTACAGAGGGAACTGAACGCAGTACAAAGGGAACTGAACCCGGTGCGCAGGGAACTGAACCCCGTACGCACGGAACTGAACCCGGTACGTTGGGAACTGAACCCGGTACGGTGGGAACTGAACCCGGTACAGAGGGAACTGAACACAATACGCAGGGAACTGAGCCCTGTACGCAGGGAACTGAACCCAGTACACAGGGAACTGAGCCCGGTACGCAGGGAACTGAACCCAGTACGCAGGGAACTGTACCCCGTACTCTGCGAACTGAACCTGGTACAGAGGGAACTGAACCCTGTATGCAGGGATCTTAAACTGGTACGCAGGGAACTGAACCCGGTACGCTGGGAACTGAACCCGGTACGCTGGGAACTGAACCCGATGCAGAGGGAACTGAGCCCGGTACGCAGGGAACTGAACCATTACGCAGGGAACTGAACCCTGTGTGCAGGGAACTGAACCACATAAGCAGGGAACTGAAACCCGTACAAAGGGAACTGAACCCGGTACAGAGGGAACTGAAACCTGTATGTAGGGAATTGAACCCTGTATGCATGGAACTGAGCCCGGTAGGCAGGGAACTGAACCCCGTATGCAGGGAACTGAACCCGGTACGCAGGGAACTGAACCCTGTAGGCAAGGAACAGAACCCGGTACGTAGGGAACTGAACCCTTTACGCAGGGAACTAAAACTAGTACAAAGACAACTGAACCCGGTACGCAGGGAGCTCAACCCAGTAGGCAGGGAACTGAGTCCGGAACGCAGGGGACTGAATCCGGCACGCAGGGAACTGAGCCTGTTATGCAGGGACTTGAAACCGGTACGCAGGGAACTGAACACCGTGTGCAGGGAACAGAACCCGGTACACAGGGAACTGAACCCGGTACAGAGGGAAATGAACCCAGTACACAGGGAACTGAACCCGGTACACAGGGAACTGAACCCGGTACAGAGGGAACTGAACCCTGTATGCAGGGAACTGAACCCGGTACAGAGGGAACTGAACGCAGTACAAAGGGAACTGAACCCAGTCTGCAGGGAACTGAACCCCGTACGCACGGAACTGAACCCGGTACGTTGGGAACTGAACACGGTACAGTGGGAACTGAACCTGGTACAGAGGGAACTGAACACAGTACGCAGGGAACTGAGCCCGGTACGCAGGGAATTGAACCCAGTACGCAGGGAACTGAGCCCGGTACGCATGGAACTGAACCCAGTATGCAGGGAACTGTACCCCATACGCTGGGAACTGAACCTGGTACAGAGGGAACTGAACCCTGTATGCAGGGATCTTAACCTGGTACGCAGGGAACTGAACCCGGTACGCTGGGAACTGAACCCGGTACGCTGGGAACTGAAACCGATACAGAGGGAACTGAGCCCGGTACGCAGAGAACTGACCCATTACGCAGGGAACTGAACCATGTGTGCAGGGAACTGAACCACATACGCAGGGATCTGAACCCGGTACAGATGGAACTGAACCCTGTATGCGGGGAACTGAACCCGGTACGCTGGGAACTGAACCCGGTACAAAGGGAACTGAACCCAGTACACCGGGAACTGAAGTCGGTACGCAGGGAAATGAACTTGGTACAGAGGGAACTGAACCCTGTACAAAGGGAACTGAACCCAGTACGTAGGGAACTGAGCCCGGTACGCAGGGAACTGAACCCAGTATGCAGGGAACAGTACTCGGTAGGCAGGGAACTGAACCCGGTACAGAGGGAACTGAACCCTGTACGCAGGGAACTTAACCTGGTAAGCAGGGAACCTAACACGGTACACAGGGAATGGAATCCCGCACGAAGGGAACTGAACCCGGTACGCTGGGAACTGAACCCGGTACGCTGGGAACTGAACCCGGTACAGAGGGAACTGAACCCAGTACAGAGGGAACTGAACCGGTACACAAGGAACTGAACCCGGTACAGAGGGAACTGAACCCTGTACGCAGGGAAATGAACCCGGTACGCAGGGAACTGAACCCAGTACGCAGGGAAATGAACCCGGTAGGCTGGGAACTGAACGCAGTACAAAGGGAACTAAACCCGGTACGCAGGGAACTGAACCCGGTACGCACGGAACTGAACACGGTACGCTGGGAACTGAACACAGAACGGTGGGAACTGAACCCGGTACAGAGGGAACTGAACACAGTACGCAGGGAACTGAGCCCGGTACGCAGGGAACTGAACCCAGTACGCAGGGAACAGAGCCCGGTACGCAGGGAACTGAACCCAGTACGCAGGGAACTGAACCGCGTACGCTGGGAACTGAACCTGGTACAGGGGGAACTGAACCCTGTACGCAGGGAACTTAACCTGGTACGCAGGGAACTGAACCCGGTACGCTGGGAACTGAACCCGGTACAGAGGGAACTGAGCCCGGTACTCAGGGAACTGAACCCTGTGTGCAGGGAACTGAACCACATACGCAGGGAACTGAAACCCGCACACAGGGAACTGAACCCTGTACGCAGGGAACTGAACCCGGTACAGAGGGAACTGAAACCTGTATGTAGGGAATTGAACCCGTATGCATGGAACTGAGACGGTATGCAGGGAACTGAACCCCGTATGCAGGGAACTGAATCCCGTATGCAGGGAACTGTACCCGGTAGGCAGGGAACGGAAACTTGTACGTAGGGAAATGAATCCGGTACGCAGGGAACTGAACCCTGTAGGCAAGGAACAGAACCCGGTACTTAGGGAACTGAACCCTGTATGCAGGGAACTAAAACTAGTACAAAGACAACTGAACCCTGTACGCAGGGAACTCAACCCAGTATGCAGGGAACTGAGTCCGGTACGCAGGGGACTGAAACCGGCACGCAGGGAACTGAGCCTGTTATGCAGGGACTTGAACCTGGTACGCAGGGAACTGAACCCAGTATGCAGGGAACAGTACTCGGTAGGCAGGGAACTGAACCCGGTACAGAGGGAACTGAACCCTGTACGCAGGGAACTTAACCTGGTAAGCAGGGAACCTAACACGGTACACAGGGAATGGAATCCCGCACGAAGGGAACTGAACCCGGTACGCTGGGAACTGAACCCGGTACGCTGGGAACTGAACCCGGTACAGAGGGAACTGAACCCAGTACAGAGGGAACTGAACCGGTACACAAGGAACTGAACCCGGTACAGAGGGAACTGAACCCTGTACGCAGGGAAATGAACCCGGTACGCAGGGAACTGAACCCAGTACGCAGGGAAATGAACCCGGTAGGCTGGGAACTGAACGCAGTACAAAGGGAACTAAACCCGGTACGCAGGGAACTGAACCCGGTACGCACGGAACTGAACACGGTACGCTGGGAACTGAACACAGAACGGTGGGAACTGAACCCGGTACAGAGGGAACTGAACACAGTACGCAGGGAACTGAGCCCGGTACGCAGGGAACTGAACCCAGTACGCAGGGAACAGAGCCCGGTACGCAGGGAACTGAACCCAGTACGCAGGGAACTGAACCGCGTACGCTGGGAACTGAACCTGGTACAGGGGGAACTGAACCCTGTACGCAGGGAACTTAACCTGGTACGCAGGGAACTGAACCCGGTACGCTGGGAACTGAACCCGGTACAGAGGGAACTGAGCCCGGTACTCAGGGAACTGAACCCTGTGTGCAGGGAACTGAACCACATACGCAGGGAACTGAAACCCGCACACAGGGAACTGAACCCTGTACGCAGGGAACTGAACCCGGTACAGAGGGAACTGAAACCTGTATGTAGGGAATTGAACCCGTATGCATGGAACTGAGACGGTATGCAGGGAACTGAACCCCGTATGCAGGGAACTGAATCCCGTATGCAGGGAACTGTACCCGGTAGGCAGGGAACGGAAACTTGTACGTAGGGAAATGAATCCGGTACGCAGGGAACTGAACCCTGTAGGCAAGGAACAGAACCCGGTACTTAGGGAACTGAACCCTGTATGCAGGGAACTAAAACTAGTACAAAGACAACTGAACCCTGTACGCAGGGAACTCAACCCAGTATGCAGGGAACTGAGTCCGGTACGCAGGGGACTGAAACCGGCACGCAGGGAACTGAGCCTGTTATGCAGGGACTTGAACCTGGTACGCAGGGAACTGAACACCGTACGCAGGGAACAGAACCCGGTACGCCGGGAACTGAACCCGGTACAGAGGGAACTGAACCCAGTACACAGGGAACTGAACCCGGTACAGAAGGAACTGAACGCAGTACAAAGGGAACTGAACCCGGTGCGCAGGGAACTGAACCCCGTACGCACGGAACTGAACCCGGTACGTTGGGAACTGAACCCGGTACGGTGGGAACTGAACCCGGTACAGAGGGAACTGAACACAATACGCAGGGAACTGAGCCCTGTACGCAGGGAACTGAACCCAGTACACAGGGAACTGAGCCCGGTACGCAGGGAACTGAACCCAGTACGCAGGGAACTGTACCCCGTACTCTGCGAACTGAACCTGGTACAGAGGGAAATGAAACCTGTATGCAGGGATCTTAACCTGGTACGCAGGGAACTGAACCCGGTACGCTGGGAACTGAACCCGGTACGCTGGGAACTGAACCCGATGCAGAGGGAACTGAGCCTGGTACGCAGGGAACTGAACCATTACGCAGGGAACTGAACCCTGTGTGCAGGGAACTGAACCACATAAGCAGGGAACTGAAACCCGTACAAAGGGAACTGAACCCGGTACAGAGGGAACTGAAACCTGTATGTAGGGAATTGAACCCCGTATGCATGGAACTGAGCCCGGTAGGCAGGGAACTGAACCCCGTATGCAGGGAACTGAACATAGCAGGCAGGGAACTGAACCCGGTACATAGTGAACGGATTCCTGTACGTAGGGAACTGAACCCGCTACGCAGGGAACTTAACCCTGTACGCAAGGAACAGAACCCGGTACGTAGGGAACTGAACCCTCTACGCAGGGTACTGAACCTAGTACAAAGACAACTGAACCCAGTACGCAGGGAACTCAACCCAGTATGCAGGGAACTGAGTCCAGTACGCAGGGAACTGAATCCGGTACGCAGGGAACTGAGCCTGTAATGCAGGGACTTGAACCCGGTACGCAGGGAACTGAACACTGTATGCAGGGAACTGAAACCCGTACGCAGGGAACTGAACCCGGTACAGAGGGAACTAAACCCTGTACGCAGGGAACTGAACCCGGTAGGTAGGGACATGAACCCGGTACATAGGGAACTGAAACCTGTATGTAGGGAACTGAACCCGGTTCACAGGGAACTGAACGCTGCACGCAAGGAACAGAAACCAGTACGCAGGGAACTGAACCCTGTACGTTGGGAACTGAGCCCGATACGCAGGTAACTGAATTCGGTACGCAGGGAACTGAGCCTGGTATACAGGGACTTGAACCCGGTACGCAGGGAACTGAACCTGGTACGCAGTGAACTGAGCCCGGTACGCAGGGATCTGAACCTGGAACACAGGGAACTGAACCCTGTACGCAGGGAACAGAACCCCATATGCAGGGAGCAGAACCCTGTACGCAGGGATCTGAGCCCGCTATGCAGGGACTTGAACACCGTACGCAGGGAACTGAGCCCGGTACCAAGAGAACTGAGACCGGTATGCAGGGAACTGAGCCCGGTACGCAGGGAACTGAAGCCGGTACGCTGGGAACTGAACCCGGTACAGAGGGAACTGAGCCTGGTACGCTGGGAACTGAACCCTGCACGCAGGGAACTTAACCCTGTATGCAGGGAACTGAATAACATACGCAGGGAACTGAAACCCGTACACAGCGAACTGAACCCTGTACGCAGGGAACTGAAACCGATAAAGAGGGAACTGATACCTGTATGCAGGGAACTGAACCCGGTACGCAGGGAACTGAACCCAGTACGCAGGGAACTGAACCCGGTAGGCAGGGAAATGAACCCGGTACATAGGGAACTGAAACTTGTACGTAGGGAACTGAACCCGCTATGCAGGGAACTGAACCCTGTACGCAGGGAACTGAATGTAGTACAAAGACAACTGAACCCAGTACGAAGGCAACTGAACCCGGTATGAAGGCAACTGAACCCAGTACGCAGGGAACTGAACCCAGTACGCAGGGAAATGAGCCTGGTATGCAGGGACCTGAACCCGGTACGCAGGGAACTGAACCCTGTACGCAGGGATCTGAATCCGGTAGGCAGGGAACTGAAACCCGTACGCAGGGAACTGAACCCGGTACGCAGGGAACTGAAACCTGTACAGAGGGAACTGAAACCTGTACGTAGGGAACTGAACCCTGTATGCAGGGAACTGAACCCTGCATGCAAGGAACAGAACCCGGTACATAGGGAACTGAACCCTGTATGCAGGGAACTGGAGCAAGTACAAAGACAAGTGAATCCGTTACGAAGGCAACTGAACCCCTTACGCAGGGAACTGAACCCAGTACGCAGGGAACTGAGCCCGGTACACAGGGAACAGAAACCGGAACACAGGGAACTGAACCCTGTACACAGGGAACAGAACCCCCTATGCGGGGAGCAAAACCCTGTACGCAATGAACTGAATCGGAAGGCAGGGAACTGAACCCTGTAAGCAACGAACTGAACCCTTTACGCAGCGAACTGAGCCCGGTATGCAGGGACTTCAACCCCGTACGCAGCGAACTGAACCCCGTACGCAGGGAACTGAGCCCGTACCCAGAGAACTGAGCCCGCTACGCAGCGATCTGAACCTGGAACGCAGGAACTTGAACCCGGTACGCAGGGACTTGAACCCGATATGCAGGGACCTGAGCCCAGTATGCAGGGAACTGAACCCGATACGTAGGGACCTGAACCTGATACAGAGGGAACTGAACCCCGTACGCAGGGAAATGAACCCGGTACGCAGGGAACTGAACGCAGTACAAAGGGAACTGAACCCGGTACGCACGGAACTGAACGTGGTAGAGAGGGAACTGAACCCTGTACACAGGGAACTTAACCTGGTATGCAGGGAACTGAACCCGGTACGCTGGGAACTGAACACCCTACGGTGGGAACTGAACCCGGTACAGAGGGAACTGAACACATTACGCAGGGAACTGAGCCCGGTACGCAGGGAACTGAACCCAGTACGCAGGGAACTGAACCCCATACGCTGGGAACTGAAACTGGCACAGAGGGAACTGAACCCTGTACGCAGGGAACTTAACCTGGTACGCAGGGAACTGAACCCGGTACGCTGGGAACTGAACACGCTACGCTGGGAACTGAACCCGATACAGAGGGAACTGAGCCCGATACGCAGGGAACTGAACCCTGTGTGCAGGGAACTGAACCACATATGCAGGGAACTGAAACCCGTACACAGGGAACTGAACCCTGTACGCAGGGAACTGAACCCGGTAGGCAAGGAACTGAACCAGGTATGCACGGAACTGAACCCGGTACGCTGGGAACTGAACACGGTACGGTGGGAACTGAAACCTGTATGTAGGGAATTGAACCCCGTATGCATGGAACTGAGACAGTATGCAGGGAACTGAACCCTGTATGCAGGGAACTGAACCCGGTAGGCAGGGAACTGAACCCGGTACGCTGGGAACTGAACACGGTACGGTGGGAACTGATAAAAACAAAAAAATAAAAACAAAAAAACTGCGGATGCTGGAAATCCAAAACAAAAACAGAATTACCTGGAAAAACTCAGCAGGTCTGGCAGCATCGGCGGAGAAGAAAAGAGTTGACGTTTCGAGTCCTCATGACCCTTCGACAGAACTTGAGTTCGAGTCCAGGAAAGAGCTGAAATATAAGCTGGTTTAAGGTGTGTGTGTGGGGGGCGGAGAGATAGAGAGACAGACAGGTGGAGGGGGTTGGTGTGGTTGTAGCGACAAACAAGCAGTGATAGAAGCAGATCATCAAAAGATGTCAACAACAATAGTACAATAGAACGCATAGGTGTTAAAGTTAAAGTTGGTGATATCTAAACGAATGTGCTAATTAAGAATGGATGGTAGGGCACTCAAGGTATAGCTCTAGTGGGGTTTTTTTTTTATTTTTTTTTTTAATTTTTTTTTTTATTTTTTTATTTTTTTTATTTATTTTTTTTATTTTATATAATGGAAATAGGTGGGAAAAGGAAAATCTTTATAATTTATTGGGAAAAAAAAAGAAGGGGGAAACAGAAAGGGGGTGGGGATGGGGGAGGGGACTCACGACCTAAAGTTGTTGAATTCAATATTCAGTCCGGAAGGCTGTAAAGTCCCTAGTCGGAAGATGAGGTGTTGTTCCTCCAGTTTGCGTTGGGCTTCACTGGAACAATGCAGCAAGCCAAGGACAGACATGTGGGCAAGAGAGCAGGGTGGAGTGTTAAAATGGCAAGCGACAGGGAGGTTTGGGTCATTCTTGCGGACAGACCGCAGGTGTTCTGCAAAGCGGTCGCCCAGTTTACGTTTGGTCTCTCCAATGTAGAGGAGACCACATTGGGAGCAACGAATGCAGTAGACTAAGTTGGGGGAAATGCAAGTGAAATGCTGCTTCACTTGAAAGGAGTGTTTGGGTCCTTGGACGGTGAGGAGAGAGGAAGTGAAGGGGCAGGTGTTGCATCTTTTGCGTGGGCAAGGGGTTGTGCCATAGGAGGGGGTTGAGGAGTAGGGGGTGATGGAGGAGTGGACCAGGGTGTCCCGGAGGGAGCGATCCCTACGGAATGCCGATAAGGGGGGTGAAGGGAAGATGTGTTTGGTAGTGGCATCATGCTGGAGTTGGCGGAAATGGCGGAGGATGATCCTTTGAATGCGGAGGCTGGTGGGGTGATAAGTGAGGACAAGGGGGACCCTATCATGTTTCTGGGAGGGAGGAGAAGGAGTGAGGGCGGATGCGCGGGAGATGGGCCGGACACGGTTGAGGGCCCTGTCAACGACCGTGGGTGGAAAACCTCGGTTAAGGAAGAAGGAGGACATGTCAGAGGAACTGTTTTTGAATGTAGCATCATCGGAACAGATGCGACGGAGGCGAAGGAACTGAGAGAATGGGATGGAGTCCTTACAGGAAGTGGGGTGTGAGGAGCTGTAGTCGAGATAGCTGTGGGTGTCGGTGGGTTTGTAATGGATATTGGTGGACAGTCTATCACCAGAGATTGAGACCGAGAGGTCAAGGAAGGGAAGGGAAGTGTCAGAGATGGACCACGTGAAAATGATGGAGGGGTGGAGATTGGAAGCAAAATTAATAAATTTTTCCAAGTCCTGACGAGAGCATGAAGCAGCACCGAAATAATCATCGATGTACCGGAGAAAGAGTTGTGGAAGGGGGCCGGAGTAGGACTGCAACAAGGAATGTTCCACATACCCCATAAAGAGACAGGCATAGCTGGGGCCCATGCGGGTACCCATAGCCACACCTTTTATTTGGAGGAAGTGAGAGGAGTTGAAGGAGAAATTGTTCAGCGTGAGAACAAGTTCAGCCAGACGGAGGAGAGTAGTGGTGGATGGGGATTGTTCGGGCCTCTGTTCGAGGAAGAAGCTAAGGGCCCTCAGACCATCCTGGTGGGGGATGGAGGTGTAGAGGGATTGGACGTCCATGGTGAAGAGGAAGCGGTAGGGGCCAGGGAACTGGAAATTGTTGATGTGACATAAGGTGTCAGAGGAATCACGGATGT
The DNA here is from genome assembly GCF_017639515.1 of Carcharodon carcharias. Taxonomy (NCBI): domain Eukaryota; kingdom Metazoa; phylum Chordata; class Chondrichthyes; order Lamniformes; family Lamnidae; genus Carcharodon; species Carcharodon carcharias. The sequence goes on from NC_054468.1 coordinate 296,253, forward strand.
AGGTGGGAAGGGACTGGACAAGGGGAGAGAGAAGGGAGTCAAGATAACGAGAAATGAGTTCTGTGGGGCAGGAGCAAGCTGAGACGATCGGTCTACCGGGGCAGTTCTGTTTGTGGATTTTGGGTAGGAGATAGAAGATAGAACTGAACCCGGATTTTGGGTAGGAGATAGAAGATAGAACTGAACCCGGTACAGAGGGAACTGAACCCAGTAGGCAGGGAACTGAACCCCGTACACTGGGAACTGAACATGGTACAGAGGGATCTGAACCCTGTACGCAGGGAACTTAACCTGGTACGCAGGGAACTGAACCCGGTACGCTGGGAACTGAACCCGTTACGCTGGGAACTGAACCCGATACAGAGGGAACTGAGCCTGGTATGCTGGGAACTGAACCTTTACGCAGGGAACTGAAACCTGTGTGCAGGGAACTGAACCACATATGCAGGGAACCGAAACACATACACATTGAACTGAACCCTGTACGCAGGGAACTGAACCCGGTACAGAGGGAACTGAAACCTGTATGCAGGGAACTGAACCCGGTACAGAGGGAACTGAAACCTGTATGTAGGGAATTGAACCCCGTATGCATGGAACTGAGCCCGGTAGGCAGGGAACTGAACACCGTATGCAAGGAACTGAACCCCATATGCAGGGAACTGAACCCGGTAGGCAGGGAACTGAACCCGTTACATAGGGAACGGAAACCTGTACGTAGGGAACTGAACCCGATACGCAGGGAATTGAACCCTGAACGCAAGGAACAGACCCCGGTATGTAGTGAACTGAACCCTGTATGCAGGGAACTGAACCTAGTACAAAGACAATTGAACCCGGTACGCAGGGAACTCAACCCAGTATGCAGGGAACTGAGTCCGGTACACAGCGAACTGAACACCGTATGCAGGGGACTGAACCCTGTACGCAGGGAACTGAACCCGATACAGAGGGAACTAAACCCCGTACGCAGGGAACTGAACCCGGTAGGCAGGGAAATGAACCCGGTACATAGGGAACTGAAACCTGAATGCAGGGAACTGAACCCGGTTCGCAGGGATCTGAACACTGTACGCAAGGAACAGAAACCAGTACGTAGGGAAAGGAACCCAGTACGCAGGGAACTGAACCCAGTACGCAGGGAACTGAGCCCGGTATGTAGGGAACTGAATCCGGTACACAGGGAACTGAGCCTGGTATACAGGGAACTTAACCCTGTATGTTGGGAACTGAATAACGTATGCAGGGAACTGAACCCCGTATGCAGGGAACTGAACCCCGTACGGAGGGAACTGAACCCCCTACGCAGGGAACTGAACCCGGTACACAGGGAACTGAACCCTGTACACAGGGAACTTAACCCTGTATGTTGGGAACTGAATAACATACGCAGGGAACTGAACCCCCTATGCAGGGAACTGAACCCCGTACGCAGGGAACTGAACCCCCTATGCAGGGAACTGAACCCGGTACGCAGTGAACTGAGCCCGGTATGCAGGGAACTGAACCCGGAACACAGGGAACTGAACCCTGAAGCAGGGAACAGAACCCCATATGCAGGGAGCAGAATCCTGTACGCAGGGATCTGAATCCGGTAGGCAGGGAACTGAACCCTGTATGCAGAGAACTGAACCCTGTACGCAGGGAACTGATCCCGGAATGCAGGGAACTGAGCCCGGTACGCAGGGAACTGAACCCAGTATGCAGGGAACAGAACCCGGTAGGCTGGGAACTGAACCCGGTACATAGGGAACTGAACCCTGTACGCACGGAAGGTAACCTGGTACGCAGGGAACTGAACCCAGTACGCAGGGAACAGAACCCGGTACGCTGGGAAATGAACCCGGTACGCTGGGAAATGAACCCGGTACGCTGGGAACTGAACCCGGTACCGAGGGAACTGAGCCCGGTACACAGGGAACTGAACCCTGTACGCAGGGAACTTAACCCTGCATATTGGGAACTGAATAACATACGCAGGGAACTGAACCCCGTATGCAGGGAACTGAACCCCGTACGCAGGGAACTGAACCTGGTACACAGGGAACTGAAACCTGTACATAGGGAACTGAAACCTGTACGTAGGGAACTGATCCCGGTACGCAGGGAACTGAACCCTGTATGCAAGGAACAGAACCCGGTACGTAGGGAACTGAACCCAGTACGCAGGGAACTGAACCTAGTACAAAGACAAGTGAACCCGGTACGAAGGCAACTGAACCCCTTACGCAGGGAACTGAACCCAGTACGCAGGGAACTGAGCCCGGTACACAGGGAACAGAAACCGGAACACAGGGAAGTGAACCCTGTACGAAGGGAACAGTACCCCCTATGCGGGGAGCAAAACTCTGTACGCAATGAACTGAATCCGGTACAGAGGGAACTGAAACCTGTATGTAGGGAATTGAACCCCGTATGCATGGAACTGAGCCCGGTAGGCAGGGAACTGAACACCGTATGCAAGGAACTGAACCCCATATGCAGGGAACTGAACCCGGTAGGCAGGGAACTGAACCCGTTACATAGGGAACGGAAACCTGTACGTAGGGAACTGAACCCGATACGCAGGGAATTGAACCCTGAACGCAAGGAACAGACCCCGGTATGTAGTGAACTGAACCCTGTATGCAGGGAACTGAACCTAGTACAAAGACAATTGAACCCGGTACGCAGGGAACTCAACCCAGTATGCAGGGAACTGAGTCCGGTACACAGCGAACTGAACACCGTATGCAGGGGACTGAACCCTGTACGCAGGGAACTGAACCCGATACAGAGGGAACTAAACCCCGTACGCAGGGAACTGAACCCGGTAGGCAGGGAAATGAACCCGGTACATAGGGAACTGAAACCTGAATGCAGGGAACTGAACCCGGTTCGCAGGGATCTGAACACTGTACGCAAGGAACAGAAACCAGTACGTAGGGAAAGGAACCCAGTACGCAGGGAACTGAACCCAGTACGCAGGGAACTGAGCCCGGTATGTAGGGAACTGAATCCGGTACACAGGGAACTGAGCCTGGTATACAGGGAACTTAACCCTGTATGTTGGGAACTGAATAACGTATGCAGGGAACTGAACCCCGTATGCAGGGAACTGAACCCCGTACGGAGGGAACTGAACCCCCTACGCAGGGAACTGAACCCGGTACACAGGGAACTGAACCCTGTACACAGGGAACTTAACCCTGTATGTTGGGAACTGAATAACATACGCAGGGAACTGAACCCCCTATGCAGGGAACTGAACCCCGTACGCAGGGAACTGAACCCCCTATGCAGGGAACTGAACCCGGTACGCAGTGAACTGAGCCCGGTATGCAGGGAACTGAACCCGGAACACAGGGAACTGAACCCTGAAGCAGGGAACAGAACCCCATATGCAGGGAGCAGAATCCTGTACGCAGGGATCTGAATCCGGTAGGCAGGGAACTGAACCCTGTATGCAGAGAACTGAACCCTGTACGCAGGGAACTGATCCCGGAATGCAGGGAACTGAGCCCGGTACGCAGGGAACTGAACCCAGTATGCAGGGAACAGAACCCGGTAGGCTGGGAACTGAACCCGGTACATAGGGAACTGAACCCTGTACGCACGGAAGGTAACCTGGTACGCAGGGAACTGAACCCAGTACGCAGGGAACAGAACCCGGTACGCTGGGAAATGAACCCGGTACGCTGGGAAATGAACCCGGTACGCTGGGAACTGAACCCGGTACCGAGGGAACTGAGCCCGGTACACAGGGAAC